>NW_009221167.1:0-42249 GCF_000690835.1 Fulmarus glacialis | reverse complement strand
CTGTCGTGGGGCCCCGTGACAGGACCAGAGGCAATGGGCACACACTGATACACAGGAGGTTCCCTCTGAACATCAGGAAACGCTTTTTCACTGTGAGGGTGACCGAGCACTGGCACAGGTCGCCCAGGGAGGTTGTGGAGTCTCCATGCTTGGAGATACTCAGACGCCGTCTGGACACGGTCCTGAGCCACCAGCTGTCGGTGGCCCTGCTTGAGGAGGGGGGTTGGACCAGATGACCTCCAGAGGTCCCTTCCAGCCTCAGCCATTCTGTGGCTGTGAAATTTTGTCACTGTCATCCAAGTAGTAATACTGTGTTTGCAAACAGCCTTCATTCTAGATCCTGTAAGGTGCGGAAATTCACCTGTTTGGCTTTGCAGTGTCCCTTCTGAAACTTCTGATTAATTGCTTTTCAACTGGCATTGTTAGAGAAATTAGAGCAGACTTGTTCTCTCCTTAAAGTACCTGTAAATGAAGAATAAAGATAATTTAACCTGAAATTAAAGCAGGTAATATTACTCTGGGCAGCTTTACCAATATTAGAATTTCAAATATTATCTGATTGTTTTATACCTATATAAGACCCTATATATTGCCTGTAACAAATAAATGTAAATTTATAAGGTGATCATAGCAATACAAAGCACAAAAAAGTGTTTGGTGGTAGCATATTTTTTGCTTAGATGGTTTTTCATTATATGAAAATAGAGTTGCAATCCCATTTCTAGGATTTGCATGGGCAAACAGAACAGATTCCCACTGTCTTCTGAAGGGGCAGAAATTCCCAAACATGATCGTGAGAGACAAACTTCCAAAAGACTTCTTAGATAAAAACAACTCAGAGTACAGCATGGAACTGAAAAACAAAACTTCGTGGCTTCAACAGAGCTTTGTAATTTCATGAAACTTCAAGGTTTAAATTTTTTGGTTTGCTTAAATGCTAATGTGGGCAAGCAATACATGCAATACATGCTGGGAGATGAGCTATTAAAGGCTTCAACATACTAACAAAGGTCTGCATCTTGCCATGCATGACAAGCTGGTGTTCCCCCCCATAACGTTATGTCTCTTTCCTCCTTCCCCCGTTGCTGGTTCTCAATCTGCCACAGATCCACCTGACGCGTTTGGCTTCCTGGGCAGTGCGAGGCAGAGAATGGCACGAGGCAGGGAGGCAGCTCTGAGGGAGGCCCTGCTACCTGCCTAGCCATGCCGCACTTGCCGGGTCGACTCACAACTCCAGATTTTCAGCTGGCATCCAAGGTCAGAGAAATAATGGTGCCTTTCAGCTGCCTGGTCAGACAGCAGCGCTGCATCTTCACTGTCCAGGGACCAACAGCATGCTTGCTTCTAGGCTGTTTCATCAGTGCTAATTTAATTACAGTTAGTACACTTGAAGTGCTAGCTAACCCTTCAGTTACACAAACAGTATGCATTACCTTGCAGTCACCCATTCAGCCAAACGGTTCGCTTTGTGATGAATAAGAGGCTTGCCGCCAGTACGTTGTGCAAGCCTATATTATGCAGCAATTAAAAAAATCTACTCCTGGACATGGACTTCGATTGCACCTGTTAATTGCCGGGCATCACAAAAGCCACAGACAGAAACTGTACCACAGTTTCTGGCTATCCCTATATTTAGGCCTTCAAGCCAATTTCTTTGATTTATCTGATAAATCAAAACTTTACTTATTTGAGATGTAAACTCACTACATTTATTTTTTATTTTCAAGCTCATCAAAGCGTGAACTACAGAAAGGATGTTTCAGGTCAAAGGAAAGAAGCCTTTTTGTGTGCAGGTATGCTGCTGAAGTAAGCAAGACACCCCTATACACAATATTCCAGTCTCTTTCCATATAATTTTCCTCTATACTGTTTTATAAGAAACTGTGACTAGACCTGAACTTACCTAATCATGAGGTACCCTATTATGCTGATTTTGTAGTACATATATATACCTATTTGGTGGTATGTTCAACCCATTTTCAGTCCTTAGGTAAAGTTTAGTTGCTGTGTCGTTAGAAGAAGGTACTACCGAAGCAAAGACAAGCTTATTTCAGTGGTTTCCTATTTCTACGAAAATTCTGAAAGTTTAGAGAAGATTTCTGAAATTATTTATCTGACGTTTTACATGTCATTTATAACTCAGAAGTAGTAAGGTACCAGTTATTTTTAACATCACAAGACTTTTTTTTTTTCTAAATTAAGAATTGTTTGGGGAACTGTAGACTTGTTCCTCAGGGAATACTTATTACTACTGTTACTGTCCTGTAATAAAAGAATACATTTTCTGATATTAGGCAGGAGCTGTGAATCTGTTTCGTCTGTAGGTGGCAGCAGTGGGTGCCTTTGGAGAACGAAGTATATGTTCTTATACTATCATCTTCATTTCCTGCACAAGCCCATCGGTTTAAAAAGTCTATTGCTTCTCTTATACAGGGGTTAATAGGCACGTAGTGAAAGTCTTGCTATACTCTCTAATGTGGTACAAGCAAATATGAGTGTATAGCCTCAAGTTCTTTTGGTTCACTGTCTGTTTTACGTTGTTAAGACAAAATTTTGAGGGGAAAAATATTCTGAAGCAGGGAATGTTAGACTACCAGTAAAAAAAAAAAAAAAGAAAAGCTGAGCAGAAAATGTAGAAAGCCAGATCAGCTGGTTTGTAGGAGATGATTAGGGGGGATGATGAAGGGACTGGGGCATTTGTCCCATGAGGAAAGACTGAGAGAGCTGGGACTGTTCAGCCTGGAGAAGAGAAGGCTCAGGGGGATCTCATCAATGCCTACAAATACCTGAAGGGAGGGTGCAAAGAGGACGGAGCCAGGCTCTTTTCAGAGGTGCCCAGTGACAGGACCAGAGGCAATGGGCACACACTGAAACACGGGAGGTTCCCTCTGAACATCAGGAAACACTTTTTCACTGTGAGGGTGACCGAGCACTGGCACAGGTTGCCCAGGGAGGTTGTGGAGTCTCCATGCTTGGAGATATTCAGAAGCCGTCTGGACACGGTCCTGAGCCACCGGCTGTTGGTGGCCCTGCTTGAGGAGGGGGGTTGGACCAGATGACCTCCAGAGGTCCCTTCCAGCCTCAGCCATTCTGTGACTTTGTGAGATTCTCGTAAAAATCTGTGTGTTAATGCTGCTCAGAGCATAAATACTCCATGTGAGTTCAACTTTTGAGTTCACTGGACAGGTGACCAGGGGTTCTGCTGTAGCAAGGTACTAAGTAGCAGGGGTGGTAGAAAACTGCTGACAGCTTGTACAAGTATATTGCAGTAATTCATGAAGAAGCAGGGGAATCTATTACACTGAGGTGAAGTCATCGGCCAATACATTCTTTCAAGCCATGCATTTTCTTCTGTAACTTCCATTAATACCAATGGCAAAAACATTCATTGACTACAAAGCTTAAGTATCAGAAGTAAAGACAGTTACACAATGAATCTTCAGAAATCCCAAGGTTTTTCAGGTTGGTGTTTCATCCTGTTTATTTCTATGCTAGTCCTAGTGAGGACCTTAGTTTCCAATGTCTGGAATAAGTCAATTGTTCCAAAGATAAAATATCCAATGTCCTGTTAACACTAATCAAAGCAGAGAAAAAAAGTCCTTCCTACCCCATTTGGAAGCAAATAACAAGATGTGTGCTGAATACCATAGGAGTTATGTCACAATTTAGAGATGTGCTTTCTTCGATGGCAAGTCTAACTAGAAAACGAATAAATCATCCAGCCAGTAATTTAGCTTGTGAGTGGCTTGATTTACACTCCAAGAATCACATACACAACCTTGTCTCTCTCTCTGTGCTATAGAGTTTTTGTCACTTTTTAATAATAACAAAGGTCACAGCAATGAGTTTGTGACTTGGCTGATTTAAGATGCCTTTCTTTAAAGCTGTAGGAGCTTAGTGACTATTTGGGCAAGTAGCTTGCAAAGCCTATTACAAATTTAAAAAATCTGAGGTGGAGCTATGAGAATTTAAAACTATACACCAAACTCAGTATATAATGTATTTATTGCTCTGCTGCTAAATTATGTATATTTTTATAATTCAGGGAGAACATATCTCAGATGACCAAAATTTTTCATACATAAAGGAATGATATTAATCATTGACTAAGATCAATAGAGATTTTTTAGGATTTAAAAGAAATCTATGTTGTACCGGAGGGCAGTTGCTTTTCAAATCTGGCCCATATCCATGGAGCGGGGCAGTCTTGGTAAAAGCTGCTAAATGTAGATAGTCTAGTCCACAGTCAGTTTGCCACAGTCTTGTCTTGTCTGCAGCTACTCTTGCAGTCTCATCCATCGAGGTCCCAGTGAAATGAAGGTTGTGAAGAACCAGTGGTCCAGTTCATTCCAGTGGATTTTATGCAAGTGGAACAATCAAGTCAGGAGAATACAAGACAGGATGGGCATGATGAATCACTTTTGTTTTTCTCGGCAAAGATTACATAGGTTTTTGCTGGTATCAGAAGTTCAGTTTGCTGCAAAAGCACACAGTAGGTTAGTCCAACATTGAAAGAAATATTGTCCACAAAAGCTATATTCTAACAGAGTGCTTGTATTCATTTGATCATTTATAGGTCAGAACAGGTGTCATTGTAATTGCTGAGCTGCTGCTTCTCTGAAGTCACCAGAATTTTATTGTGGAGCAATATACAACTACATTTTTAATTAGTGCATTCATGATGCTCACAGCCATTATGAAGAGCTTGTTGGGCATGGACGCAGTAGGCCTGTTATCTTTGAATCATCACCGAGATGATTTTGCACGGGCAGAAAGGCCTCTGCTGCATTTATTCAGAAGGCCATTATGGGTAATGCATTGCCCCACTGATGTCCTAAGGTCTTTTCCCAATGTGTTGTCTTGCAGGAATGAACCATGTGCAATTGAACCAGGAATTCTGCAATACTGCTCTGGATTCAGACACTGTTTTTTTTTTAGCTTTGGAAAATTAGCTTGATCCATTGATTCTGTTCTTCAAGTGATGGCACGAAGATAATGGTATTTCAAGCACTGCAAGAACTGCTTAGGATTAGGATGTTTCTAACCTATAAGGGGGAAGCAGGAAAGAGCACAAGAAAAGGCAAGCACTGATACTATGTTTGCTATGAAGACACTGATAGGATTGTATCTCCTGTTGTAAGAGCTACAAAAGCTATAAACTGATCTGGCTGAGGGTATGCATCATCCTGTGCAGCACAGTCATAGTGGCTGAATCACAACACCTGCTCCTTGTACCCTGCAGCTCTTTTAAACATGCATAAAAATTGTATGTTGCGTGCTGATAGCTCAGCTGGAGCAGACTCTTGCAAACACCTGTAGTTTTACCAGAGGAAAAGAATTTTAATCACTTGTCCCTGGACATGTGCAGTCTCTTCATGTATCATTGCACAGAAAAACTTTTTGTACATATTTTAAAAGTACGTTGTACTACAGTTTTCAACTGTAGCCAAAAAAGATTGTTCTTTTTTCATAAATCTTTGATACGTAAATGTGTATACAAATAAATAAATGAATATATATATGTAAACAAACATATACGTATAAACACATATACACTAATATGTTTCCATAAATATCTATTGGCTTTTGCTCAACAGGTCTAACGTACTAAAGTCTAAGTTTGAACATGCATACACAGATGTATAAACATACAGAGGGAAAGTGGTACTTTTTTTTTTTTAACTTTTATGGACTAAAGTGTGAAATTAATTTATTGAAGGGAATTTTATAATATATTAAACTTAGTATTAAATATAGACAGGGACTTCTAAACCAAATTTTTAGAATAGAATTTTTACAATATATTCATAAAAATGACAGTTCTTGACAGGTAGCAAATCATTAACTGTGTCACATGGTTTCCATATGATTTTAGTTTCAGTTTGTGTTATATCAGTAAGCCCTTTAACTTTTCTTGGATTGCAAGTCTTGTAAAAGTATGGATGGGAAACCTGTGAATATGCAAATCTACAATTCTTTAAAGTGAAAAATCTCTGTCCATGGCCAGTATTAAGGTAAGTCTACATTTTCTAAAAGCATTTTAAAAGTATTGTGAGAACTGAAGGCCTTGCTCATCACATTTTATTGTTTCTGCTTTATCACAAAATGATTCTGTAAAAGTATGTTAGTTTTTAGAGCAAGCTTATATTTATGTTGGCTGACAGATACTTTACTCTCCTTGCTCCTGTCATGTTAGATCTCATATGTTTGATAATACCGGGGACAATATAATTCTGAGTGATACAAGACACTCTTCCTGTGGCACTTAATTGTACCCACCTGGTACATGAGACCATGGTGCTCTTTGGAGTGTTATCATGCATAAAATATAGGGGATATTAAGGGCTGAAATCTTCACAGAGATTTCATGTGCACCTGTGAGCAGGCATTTGTGCTTGGGCTTGGAATTAAGACATTGGACATTCGGGTATACAGATTTGTGAGTCTGTGATAGATTTTTTCTAGGTTACCGTGAGCAAAATGTAGACCCTGTGTCTTACCAGCCATTCCAAGGCTCTTTCAAAACTAGATTCCTTATTCAAGATAATTATGAGACTGTGAGCAAGCTGACATGCTTGATAATGTGTGGCTCCTCATTTATCTCAGCTTACCTGATGGCTTCATACACCACCAAGATGTCCAGACAGGTCTGCAGACTGCCAGCATGGCAGCAGTTTGGACAGTATGCGTGTCAGAAGTAGAAATTACCTGGCTCACAGCTACTCTCCATGCTGTTGTTTCAGAGGAGTCTGGACATAGCCTGTAAAACTTCCTTTGTTACTAGGGGTAATATGATAATGAGATAATTCCTCTTTGTGAAGTGCTCAGATACAAAAGGATAGGGAGGTTATGAAGAGGGAGGTATCCAGTTACCATATTTATTCATTTCAGGTACAAAATTAGAGGCTACTCCTTGCCACTCAAATGTCTAGTACAGTATTACTCATTAAATGTGAACCTTGGTATACTGCCTACTTTGGCCATAAATTGCCTATCCAAAGAACTTTCTGTTTGGATCCAGTTATTGACTTACCCTTTCACTGTTGTAAAACAGTCAAATAGTGAACCTGTTCAAATTTTTTGGTTTTTTTTTGGAATCTGTTCTAAAAACCGTGCATAATGTTCTTGTCACAGAAAAGGATACAGCTTGACAAAGGTATATCGAGTTGCAGAATGATATGATGGTCTTATATAGAGTAAATACAGTTTCTTTTGGAATTTTTTTGAATGAATCCTAGTAATAAACTCTTAAGTTAGTTCATACACAAGTTTTCAAATATGAAACATTTGTAAACACAAAGTTCAGTTTATGCTGGACTGTGTGCTGAAGTCCACTTCCCTGAATCTGACTGTGAGTTGGATATGAATTGCATTAGTGATTTGAAAGAGATTAGTGGTATTTTATTGGAGAGGATAGGAAAGAACAGTGAAAGGATTCCAGCTATCCCAGCTGTAAGATCGCCTGATCTTTCTGACCTCTTCTGGGCCAGGACATGAAACCTAAGTAGGAGATAGAACAAGAGGTTAGAAATAGCTAAGGCCTAGATACAAAAAAATAATGTTTAGACACCCAGCACCTTTTTAGGCTTATGTTCCCACTTCTCTTCATTAGGAAATTAAGAGCTTAAGTTCTCTTTTTTGGATTTGTACCTGGGTCGCAGCGTAGACTAGCCCAGTCAACACAAGCGAAGAATAGTCATTACCTTTCAAAAGCTTTGTTCATGGGGTATTGACCAATCGTCTCATTTCATTCCTCTGTGGCAGTGTGTCTAAATTCACAAAAAGGAGACCTGCCTCCGCATGCCCTTCCCCTGCCCCGAATTCCCTGGCGCAGCTGTTCCCTGTGTATTGTCTGCTGCTGTTTGGTGGTGGCAGCAGCCCAAACCTGGTGCTTTGGTGTGTCCTGCATCCCATCCTTTGGGATTGCTGCCAGCAGCTTTTTCCTAAGATATGCAAATTAAATAAGGGACTTTGTCATTTTAATGTTTATAGCTTTGCAGAGGTGGAAACGAATGAGACAAACAATGTACTGCCTTATAGCTTTTCTGTTTCACCTGGCAAATACCACAGACCTACAGAAGAAAGATGTGTAAGGACTACTCAAAGAGGTCACAAGAATCCTTGCAATGTTAGGCAATGTAAACATAGTTTGGACTGCAAATTAATTGTATTTGTAGTAGACAATGTGGTTAGGTCATCTGTGTGTAGCTACTACTCACACAGCTTGGGAGACATTTCCCAAAGAGATGTAGACTGGTTCAGGTCTGGCTCCTTACAAGTCTCTTTAATAGGAGAGCTGCAATCCTATTCAGTACTTTCTTGCTGCATATGGAAAAACAAGGAGAAATGATAAAACCACGAGACACATGCACACAAATGCAGTAACACAGTTGGAAATGACATAATGATGGGTATTCTGATACAATGGTGTGTACTCAGGACAGGAGGTTTCTCAATGTTTTGTGCTGTGCACAGTAAGGGAGAATAGCTCAGAAATTAAGAAAGTTCTGGGAAGGAATCAATCTTTTTTTCCCATAAACTGGATTTAAAAACTAGTAGAGGTAAGCTTGTTTCTTAGTATGTTGCAACTATTAGGAATTACATCAACAGCTGCTTGGTAAGTGGAGAGTCACTGTGGTTGGGAGAGTGGGTGACCTCAGCAGGTTCAGAGGTGCAGCTTCTCTTGGGTTGATTGTTCACAAATCTCAGTACGTTCTGCATTTTGTACTTGCTTGTTTAAATGGTTGTGTGAATTGCTCCATGATACTTTAAGAGAAGATGATGATCTTCCTTTTTTCTTCTTTTTTTTAGGAAGCAGTAATGAAGAATGACTCCATCAATTAAAAAGACAATTTACATTTATCTTTTCCAGAATAGACATGTATCAGTGTAGTTAATTTAATATTTAAATCAAGAATCTAGAAAAATGCAAATCCCTTTGCCATAATAAAAATGCATAACCCAACTTTCCTTTGTATAAAGCATTATAAGCAGGTGGTATCATCAGGAAAAAGACTCCATTGTAGGAAAGCATTTAGATTAATTCTGACTTTCCTTTACATGAAGTGAGGAGAGAATTACAACGGTGACAATCTAATGCATGATGAAATTTACTAAGCAGAATTTTATTTTTTTAGTTGGTGGAATTATAATTTATGTAGTTGATATTGGATTGGACTTCTGGGTAGCTAGTAAATATTTCTGTCAAGGACAATATCGTTGGGGTATATTGATACTGTGTTTTAGAGGTCTTTCATCATTAATAACTCAGGTATTCAGTTATGAGTGGTTTAAAAATGACTGGGAAGGTACTGAGACTGGGAAGCTGAAATGGATTTTTCTAGTTCATCTCTTTCAGTGTGGAATTTTTATAAGGTAGGCACATTTAAAAAATTATTTTAAAAAGATAAATCATATTGCTTTAAGTTTATTAAGAAATGCTTAATATGGCTTCAGGAACAAAACCGCTTCCGGCCTTAGCAATTACCGCTCCATGTAAGCAAATGGATTTTTGTCTGCTTATGCCAGGGGTAAATTATGTCAGGTTTTGATGGAAATGTAGATCTTCTTTCATTTTACCCTTAAGTAATAATTTTTATCATTCACAGCCTAGCTCTATTTGATTCATCAGCCTTTTGAAAGGGCATATTTAATAAAAATGCTTGCTTTACAGAGTAATACTGTTGTAACTGATAAATGTAAGTTTTTAAAGTGATGTTAAGAAGGAAATTAATTTGATTACTCTAAGCAGGTGAGACAGCTGAAGTAAGAGGTAATTTTTGAACCTGTGAGTCTAACCATATGTAGAAAAACCACCGAGATTCAGGAAAGACATGAATGGTTGAATAGTTAGTAAGAATACTTGCAGCAGTACCTCCTGCAGGGACTGAGTTAATGGTGACAGGAACCTTTGTTTGCTGAAAGGCACATGTCCAGGAATAGTTTAAGATACCATATGCTTAACATTCTGTGGTGGCTTTGCTATAAAATTATCATTATCATTACAGAGATAATTTGTGCCAAGATTTTACTTCCATTTTAAAACTGAGGTGAAAGATGTTGATGAAAAGTCCTGAATTTTAATTATTTTGGGTATACAACATGTGAGAAACATGAGTGAATATAGACTTACTGGAGACATTTAATAAAATACTTATTTAAAATGCCTCCTTTAAGTTCCTATACTAATTTATGGACAGCGATGAAAGATATGTTTATGCCAATGTAAAAATTCCCCTCACATGCGTGTTTTATTCACTTGATGTTATCATGGATTAAGGAAAATGATGGAGATTTTACATGTCACAATTAACTTTTGCCTCTTGATATTCTTTTTCCTTT
Organism: Fulmarus glacialis; assembly: GCF_000690835.1. Classification (NCBI taxonomy): domain Eukaryota; kingdom Metazoa; phylum Chordata; class Aves; order Procellariiformes; family Procellariidae; genus Fulmarus; species Fulmarus glacialis. The sequence continues at coordinate 31,908 of NW_009221167.1, read as the reverse complement.
TGTCTGTCAGCTTTACTTTCCTGCTCTTCCTCCTCTTACAATCCTGAAGTTTTAGAATTCAGAGAGGAGTATTTACTGACAGGTAAAAACTTTTCTAGTGTCAGGTATTAGAAAAACTTAGAAATACTACATTTTGGAGAAAAAGAAAATCCTTCTTCAATTTTTCTGGATGGTTTCTTATTCACTAACCAGATCCATGGACATGGGTTGGTTCATGTGAGATATACCAAGACATGGCCACAGGGACTCTACCAGGTTCTGCCTTTTAGAGGGGATGTCTCAGGGCCCACTGTGGCACTCTCCTTTTTGTCTGTCCCAAGGCTTTTCATCTTCAGGTATGGCTGGGAGTGCCATTCTTGTGCTTGTGACTTACAAACCTGCCCCTCTGAGTTTGTTTCTTCCAAAGGAAATTGAAGCCATGACCTCTTTTTCTGATAACTGATGATAAATGTTACGCCAGTAACCGCGGTATAGAATGGCAGAAGCTGCTCCTTCAATGTCTGGCTGAAAACCTCCCTTATTCCCCTTTCTCTTCCATGACCTCATTCTCTGTTCATGACTGTAATTCTGGTATCAGCTTTGCCTTGGTTTTACACTCCCAGGTTGCTCTGATTAGTGCCTATCTCTATGACCTCACCTTTCAACAGAGACTTTCAGAATTCAGATCCAAGCTCTGATCATCTACAACTCTAGATACTGTAATCTTGACTCAACGCTAGTGTCTATTCAAAATGCTGCTTTTACAGGCAAATCTTCATGGACGACCTTAACTCTTGGATTTACCTGAACTCCTACCCTTACCAATGAATACCTCTTACCATGAATTTCTATAATTTTTGAAGCTTCTTTCCCAGAATTAGCCCCATCTTCTCTGAGCGGCTTATTATCTAGTAAACATAATTTTGCCCTTTGCACTGACAGTGTTGTCAACGTGGTCACCTGTTCACTATCGTACAAATGTTATTTCCTCCTATGTTGCCACTTAGGCTTGGAAAAAGTTTCCAAGTTGATATGTATAAATTACAAAGTTCTTTCAGCCACTCCTCAAAATTCAGCAGTGTGATAATTATACTGTAAAGTATAAACTGATAACAGCAAGCTGACATCTGTGCTTGTACCTTTATGATCAACTGTTATATACTTCCTATTATATGCGTGTTCTTAGGTGTATCCATGTACAACTCCCTCCTGTCCTCCTTAGTCATCTGATTTATCCATTTAATTTAGACAATGAGTCTAATCATCTAGGCTTATCTCTATAGTCAGTGGATAAAAATAGATTTTGTCAGGAGTCGGGTTAAGGTGAGGTTCTCCAGAAGGTCCTTTGGGGCAGGAACCTATATTCTTCATTCACTACAGATGAAAATAGGGGCCTAGCCAGTAAATACCACTTGGCCAGTGAATTTAGGATGCCTGAAATTATAAGATGTGAATACACCTTACCAAATTATCTTCCTTCATTTCTTCCTTTCTTTCTTCCCTTCTTCCCTCTCTCATATGTCTTTTACACCTCTTGCTCCATCTTTGAAACAGGGAACTTCATTATGTTATGTTTGTAAGTGCACAGCACAATGGGAATCAGTCTGGTTATGTTATCACACAGCCAATGCTAAGTAATATATATGGAAATAATATGTGTGTATACACTTATGTACATATATATATTAAAAATAGAGAAAAAATGAAATTAGAATTATTTCATATCTGATAAGGCTTTAGTTTATTTTAATGGGAAGAATGTGGACCTGTAATTATTTCATATTTCATATGAAATGTTATTCTCTGCAAGGAGCACAATTAAGTTGCTAAAGTATATATTAGCTATGCTAGCTAAAATTATTTTCAGCCTGACCCTTTTAAATGGGTCACACAGATGTTGTTAGAATTGAGAACAGACTGTGGCATAACAGTCAACATTAAGACAATAACACAGTCAGTGAATGTGGAAAAAGGGAACATTTCCCTGGGGTGCCATATGAATTCTGGAGTCTACTGATGTGTAGCAGTTTGCAGCATCAGTCAAGGACACCTGAGGAAGACTAAATTTTAGCAATTAATAACCTTCACTGTCAGAATAGAAGGCTATGCAGGCAGCAGCCTTTGTGATATTGGCAGCTACTATTGTGTCTCTTTATGCTTAAAGGTAGGCTCAAGATGCCCTGCATCTTTGAACAGGAGCAGATGAAAAAGATTTTTTTGCAAAGATGAATTCTAAATCCACGAGACATCAGAGTAAATGTGAGTGCTTTGCTGAACCTGGGATTATTTCATTACACGATTTTAAAACGCGATGAGAAAAATTCAGTCAAGATAGGTGATGTTCAATTTATACTGATACAGATTTAGCACCTGTTAAGTCACACCCAAACCGAGAATGGATCAAAAATGAGGACTGAAGCTGGTAACATGCCTCTAGCAATTTATGTGTATAACAAGAAGTTCCACAGGACAAAATAAATAGAAAGGTATTTAAGATACTAAGTGAGTGAGGTAGAGAGTCAACTAAAAGTGGAAAGTTTGTAATGCTAATTTAAGTGAGTTAGAGTTTACAAAATAATATGTCCTTGATCACATTTTCTTAATATAAATTTACTGTCCTAAATATTGACTTAGTTTCATCAGTTTCATGGACTTAATCCAAGCCTTTAGATACACAGAAGATTAAGTTTACATGCAGCAGAGAATAATTTTCCTTTGATTAAGGATTTATACAATGCTGCAAACTGTGACTGCATGACCAGAATTTAGAAGGGCCAATCATGGCTGCCAGGTCTCTCTCACACCCTTCCCGCATGAATTTCTAAATGGCACCCAAATCTTTATCAATGTAGTTGATGAGCTGGGATGTGAAGTGTAGTACTGGGATTGTGGTGGAAAGTCCCCAGTGGAAATCTGAGGGGAAGCAGTTAACATGGAAGCATTAAATAACTGGCAAGGCAGTTTGCCTGTGACATGTGAAGGCTGTGAAACAACAAAAACAAGTAGCTGTCACCTCTGTGAATTCCCAGTCATGCTTGGGGAGCCAAAGCCTTCCTAATTTTACAGGAGTCCAGGAGCAAATTTCATCCCTTATGAAATGATGATGAAGATGTAGGAGCGATGAAGCTGTGTTTTAATGAGTGTTTATAACAAGTAGGAGTCCTATCATCTGTGTTCTCCACAAAGCAACACTACAAAGGCAGAAAACTTTTTTTTTCCTATTAAAGTGAATATTCTTTACTGTTCACATATGACAATTCCAGTTGTAAAAAAATTGTGATTTTTTACTCTATTGGCTTCCAAGTAGCTCATATACCTTGGATTAATGAAAAAAAGATCCTCTTTAATGAGTTTAGAGGGAGAAAAAGTAAATGGCAAGCCTGCATTTGTCTGTACCAATGACACACTACCCATACCCATTTCACCTTCAGTTTAAGATGTACATCTACTTAAAATACATAACCAATCAAATACTTTTAATTAATGTATTTTTATTCCAGTTGAAGTAGCTTTTTAAGACACTTTTTTTCAGTTTATGAAGATTGAAACATGGAGCTGCTATGGCAGTAGATAATGTAGGAATATGATTATGATAGGTTCATAGCAGGCACAGTGTCTAGGTGAGCCGTGGGCATGCTAAAGGAGAAAATTTGAGTCTGATCTATCCCTTAGCACAGACTGAACTTTGCTCTTGGCTGTCAATGCATTTGTCCAACGTTAGGCCTAAAAGCTGGCTATGGGCCCTTCCTAAATTGTCTGAATACTGCATGCCAAATGGGCAGATGGGAATGTAAGTGTAGGCTCAAAATACTCTTAAAGGATAAAAGATTGGTGACAGTGAACTACAGTAAGTGACACAGGTGTGTGGAGCTCAGGGAATACCACCTCGCTTAATACATAGTCAAAGAGCAATGGAAGTATTTGGACTTTCCTAGAAAAAACAATGTATTTTATACAGTATTCAAAGTCAGAAGTGGACTAACTGAAATCGCTACAACTAGTGAAAAATACTATAGCATACCATCTTATAGTAATATAAACCTAGTATACCATACTCAGAAGAAATATGCTTCTGAAAACTGACAAGTGATTTCAGGTGTGCATCCAGCTGAAATACTCCTTTTACAACACGTCTGGTTCTTGCCTTGCGTATCATCTGCCTTCTCAGCTGTGAGCTCTGCAGCTCGAAATTTGTGCAGCTGGTTTCCATTTCTTGTTGCTTGGACAAACACAGGCTCTGGTGAATGAGTCCATGGACAACTAACAGATTGGTCTACCCAATTGTTTTTTCTTGAAAACATTGCAAACTCTCCAGATGTTTACATCTCGGATGCAAGAACCAGATGTTTTGGAATCCTAATTGTTTTATAAACTGAAAAAGCTATAGATGCCTTGCCAAACAGTTCCGTTCTTTGCTTATGAGCAATTATTCAGAGAACAGTAAGATAAATACACAAAAACATAAAAGTAGAAAACAGTTTCCTTTGGGAGTAAATAATGGATCTAGAGCCAGCTTACAGAATCAATGTATGGCCTGAATGGCAGGGCTGCAGTCTATTAATGTCTGCAAGGAGAAGAGCAAAGGATCTCCTCAGGCTCCTCAGTAGTAACATAGCTGCTCCACACATACTACTGATACTTCCAGGTTGCAATTCTCACTTGTACGGTTGACATGCTTTAACATACCAGGGAATAAGTCATGATTTGTCTAGCATGCACTTAACCCTGCAAATCCTGGCTGTCTTGCTTGTAGCTATGGAAGAACCCCTGACATTGTCTCCCTTGTCAGAGGATTTGGTCTTTAAAGGTGGTGAAGGTGTTAAACTTTCACACCTGGAGGAGCCAGGAATTCTTCCTAGCTCCCTTCGTAATCAGAAGGGTACTGTGCTCCAGTGTCATATTGGGAGGAGAGGATTCTGTGAGATCTGGTTGTCTAATGATCTGCTGCCCCCTTTTTTCTATGTAAAGGAAATGCAACTGCATGGGTTTTATGGGGTCCATAGTGCGTATGATCCTGTGGACAATCAGGGAGTTGGGAACTTGTGGCACTTCAGCATGAATCGTGGAATCATCTCAGATGCAGCCTTAGGGAATGGAAGTAGGAGGCAAGCTAAGGCATAGGACCTTGCCTTTCTCAGCCTGCATCTTAGCAGGCTTGTACAACTGTGTGAGATAACCAAGTGCTGGTCTGTGGTGTTCTGCTTGATTTCTCAAGAAAGTAGTTCTGAATGAATGATAATCCAGATGACTAAATTATTTTGTTGCGGGGGTAGGTCTTTAGCAATGTTTATAATGCTAGAAAAATTGGCTGAATAACAGTGAGTTTTCTTGAAAAAGGACTGCTTTTGCTGTCCTTGCCTACCAGTTATAGTCAAAATGGGTTCACTGGAGAAAGAATATTGGAAGCTCAAGACATCTGGGAACTGAATAGGCAGAAATAGGCTTGAAAGTGATGTAAAGAACAGAAAAGGTTCTTTACCATACAGAATGTACACCACTCACTAATTCTATGTATCTTTGCATTTACTGCTCTTTTAGAGGAAGTGTTCATTTAGGCTTAATTGAAAATAAACCAGAACTGTTCTAAAAGTCATTCAGGTGCACTCATTTGCCAAGGCAACTGGCTTCTTCCTGTAAACCCACTCAGATTATTAATAGAATCTGCCAACCCAGGAATCCATGTGTCTTGAAAATCATTTTCTGAAATGAAAGTCTTCCTGAGTATTTAGAAAATAACACTGTAGTGATTTTTTTTTAAAGTTCTGTTGTATGTTTGCAATTCATCAGATATTATCCTTGGGGATATATATACTTATATAGATGTGAATGTTCACGGCTGGATATTCACTAATACCTTTAAAAGGATACAAAGAAAGTGAATGAGTATCTCAAAGAGAGTCTGGGGAGAGATGCTAAAGAAATTTTCAGAAATGTGGTACTTTTAAAGAAATAAGAACCTAACAAAATAAAGCTTGCAATCTTAATTCAGGCAAGTCTCATTCTGTTCTAGTAGTTTTTACATTGCATCGGTATTGCTGGGCTTAAATGATTATCTGATATCACTGATACCAGACAGATATCGGACAAAATTTTATCTTAGTAGAAGATGCTGGATTACATTCAAAGATAAAATATGAATGGAGAATGAAGTGGGGAAAATCGTTGTTAGGCTATATCATTATATTGAGTTGTGCTTCTAAAAACCGCTGTCTAATCAAGTCTCCTTTTTTTATAGGTATTGGTTTGCTTTGAAGTATGGCTGCCATGCTGCATTTAAACAGAAAAACAGCAGAGATCCATCAGAAACAGACCCTCCCAACTTCATTCAAAAACAAGCTGTTGACGTAGTGACTGATATTAACATGCTCAGGGTATTCAAGACTTTTCTTGAGACCACACCACAGCTTTTTGTCCAGATTTACATCCTCATGGAACATCGCAAAAATAATTTCTATCAATGTGAGTCTGTCTTTCTCCTTAATTTGCAAGTTGAGTATCTTACCTAAAAAAATAACTCATGTGATTGGATAATATTTTAAACATACCTTGGAAAACATACACTCCACTGTATAATTACTCTGCATTTAGTTAGAATTTCTGTCTAGTAGATGGTCCGTTCTGCTAAATCCATGAGAAGGAAGATTTCACTATAACAAGTCATAATATCTAATAGAAACATAATGATACATCACTTGAAAATAAGCTGTTGAATACAGTTAGTAAGTAATATGCAGAACAGTTTGTTTTGTGTGCTTTTGCTTACAGTTTCTTTTAAACTGTTAACTGGGTACCTTGAAATCAGTAATGTATTTAGAGCAGCCTGTGAGCTGTCACTACCATCATCTACGTTACAGATGAGGGTCAGAGTTAGGAAAAAACCTAAGGATATGTCACCACTGCAGAATGCAATATGATGAAGAGATACTGGTTCAACTCTCAGAAGCAAGACAGCAGCTGTAACATTTCCAGCTCTAAAACTAGTAGGATTATTGGCAAGACATTGACTTACCAAATGGAGAGACCTGCACTGCTGTCTAGTGTTCATAGTCCATGGAGTCAATAGGTACTCAGACAAAATGGTCCGTGTGAAGGGTCAAGTCTTAGTGATAGATTTCTACATCATAGATAGCCCAGAGTGTTGCTGAAACTTAAGTTTTTACAGGCTATTTGCAATACTTTGGGAATTTCTGAGTCATCTGTGTATGGAGATGGCAAATATGACACACAACTTAGGCGAGACCATTAACGGCCAGAGGCCGGGCAGGATAACATAGGCATATCAAACAGCATTAGATGCCTGGATTTAGGTATCTAAACTGAGCCTTAAAATTAAGGTGACTTGTTCAGGAGCACAGAGGAAATATAAAATTGGTATAAAGAAAGTGCTAAGAAAGCATGAACTTGTCCAAAAGTTCTTTCAGAAATTATAATGTAAAATAAGTATCTTTTTCTTCAATCTAACATTTTTCCTTGTGTTTTGTTTAGATGCTGCCATTATTATGTCTTTTTGTGGTATCTCCTTTTCAATGGTTGATTATCAGATATCATTACGAAAATCTCTGTGTGATAAAGATGAATTTCGTGTGCTTCCTAAGTTAGTGTATCTCTTCTATAAACTGCTTACCATCACTTCTTGGATACTCAGTATTTCATTGATCACTCTACTAAGTGTTAGAAGTTCTGTAATTCTGCTGGTATTTCTTTGGATCTGTTGCTTCATCTGGACTTTGAAACAACATACGACATTTTGCAAATCTAAGAAGATGGAGTATCTGTACAGAACTGTTGTTGCAATCATTCTAATTTTTACCTTTTTCAACATAAAGGGGAGAAAAACAAAAGTTTGCATTTCTATTTATTATGCTACTCACACTGTTGTAACTCTAGGTATTTTGTTTGTGTATATGTTCTGGAAACCTTCCATTATCAAGGAAATACATTTTACAATTGTGAGCATCCTAACTGTTCTTAGTCTGGTGTTAGGTATTATTGTTCTTGTTGTTTATTATAGGTGTTTTCATCCCACCGCTTATTGCAGACCACAGGCATGTTCAGATGAAGTTGATGGAGAGGCAGGACAAAAAGATAGAGTGGAAACTGGTAGATTTCAAAATTTCATAATGCAATGAACAGTATAGATTTTTTTTTTGTGCAGACTTCAAAGCAAATACTTGCTGGACAGTCTGTTTCTCTGTCATTGTTTCTCATGTATCATCACTGAGTAGTACATAATGGACCAGAGTTATTGGCTCTGAATAACTATTGTTTTCTGTGATGCTGTACAAAGCCTTTATAACATGAATATTTCTCTATGTGCTGGTCAAATTTACTTTTGAAAAGAAGCAATTTAATCTATTTATCCAACACAATCCACTGTTTTAGTTTTTAGCAATGCAAATCAAACAGGAAAAGCTAAAAGTTAATAAAATGAAAGCTAGCATTAAAAACATATTCTATTTATTTATGCTGATTCTGTTAAAAACAAGGCTTTCTTTTTTTTCTTGCTGGAAGGAGGGCAGTGATCAGTTATCTGCTTCTCCCCATTAGTATAAGAGCTGCAGTTCTTCTTTAGATGACCATAGTTACAATCCATACTGCCTTCTCCCTAAATATCCCCTGAAGAAGAACAGCTTTGATTTATGGCTTAATCACTGTCTTGCCACGAGGAAATTTGGGGAGATATTTTCAAGCATTTTATCTTTATCTAGGTGTTTTAATGACTCCTTTATTGTTTTTGTTCTGCTAATCTTTCACACAACCTTCTGTATTTAGGGGTGATGCCAGCTTGTTGTTCTGGATTATAATAGCAGTCTGAGTGATTTATGGATGGCAAAGGAAGTCTTGCATATAAAAGAAGAACTATCTTCCTTGAAGCTTTCCTCTCCTTTGAGCTCTAAGATGTAATACTTTAAATGCTATGCAAGGTGTGCAGTGGTGCAGCTTCTTTTGTCTTTGTCACTGGAGAAAAGAGAAGCAACTGTTCTGATGCACTGCACTCACAGGGGCTGGGGAATGATGGAATAACCAGTTTGCCCATGAGGATTTTTTGATAGAAGGCAGAGTGAAATTAGACAACATTTCAGTCCTGTGTTCAAATGCTAAATCAACAACAAAGGAAATAAGGTTGATAGCCACAACTTCTTCAGAAATAAAATCTAAGGGGAAGTCTTTCAGAACTGCTGCATTTTAAATCTGAATTATGAAAACTGGAGCTTTTTCTCTCCCCTCCTTTCCCTTCCAATAATTCATATTTGCAGTTAGAGTAGCCATAGGCAAAGGGAGGAAACAGGGTTTGAGAAAAGAGACTAGAGATAAGAAAAAGTGATAAACTTTGCCAGGAACCAAATCTGTTAGCATTATTGATTGACAGCAAACTTCCCTGAAACTTTGGGGGAAGGGCTGATGCTTTGGTTGGTAATTAAGGTGCTGAAGAGCTGTGTCGTGCGCCTTTTGTGTCAAGTCCATGGACTGCAGACTGCCTTTTGCTTGTTACCCTTCCAGCCTCAGCAGAGCTCGGGTAAGTTTCTAAATGTGTTTCTTTCCTGTTCCATTTCCATAGTCCTCTTTACCAGGCCAACCACTTACATCTCCTTAATCCTATTCAAGGAAATTAATTTCTAGGTGCATAGCTTGGACTGAATGGTCTGCCTTTCTGAGGATATGCATGAAAAAGCGGTGTAGTAAGAAGAGATTACTTCTAAAATCCCTCATTTCCACTTAGGGGTAACTAGAATGTGGGTCCAGAAGTTAAGACATAATAAAGCACAATCCATGAGATTTAAGCAATAGTTTTCCTAAAATGAATATATGAAACAGTACCTTCACCTCTCTCTACTCTGGAAAAGAGATTTCCAGATTTGTTTGCCCTGGAATGGCTGCTTAGGTAAGAGAAAAAGCCCAAGGCTCCATCCTGCTTCATGCACCATGATTGCCCTAAGTTCTGTCTTCTTTATCTACGGAGTATTTATTACTGCTGATGGTGCCCTTGGCAGCAAAATGCATGCCTGCTTTTAGGCTGAATGTACTCTTATTTTGCTATGAAAAAATAGGATCTTAAATAGTGAAGACTATCCCTATACTCCTTCCCACACTTTTATTGTTTTTTCATCTGAAATCCTGAGAAGGGACTAGGGTAAGATAGGGTGGAAAAGGGAGAATATTATCTCATCTTGCAGAAAATTACAAAATTTTGTCTAACCATTATTTGGAAGAAGACCTCAAACTTCGTGTGTTATCTAAGAAGCAGATCTCTGGGGAAATATGAGCTTCTGAGAAGTCCTAGTGGGAGCTTCAGCCCTGGGGCCTCCAGGTTGTCCGCTTGCTGCCAGATGCCAGAAATCTGGAGCCCGAGTTACTCTGGAGGAAGGTTAGTTTCCGGTACAATAAAAAAAATTGCCTTGGTGATTTTTTTTTCCCTTCAGTGAACTGACAAATTCCAAAAAGTGTATTTCATTGCCATCTCTCTGGCCAACTCCTAACACTCATTTTCTTTCATGGAAGAAAAGCTGAATGTTGTGCTGCCTTCTGTTCTCCTTACATCTTCTCATTCCCTCTGTGCCACTGAGAAGAATGTTATACTGAAATTGAGTTGGTAAGAAAGGCATCTAGATGACTATATCACATCAATTCAAATACACACCAAACCCAATTACTTAAGTTTCAATCCCTATTTTTTATGCTTGTAAGTCCTAGTGGATATAAATTTAGCCATATCCTAAAACTGAGAAACAATTCTTTGGGAAATCATGCAGATTCTTTTCATAAAGCTTAAACAGATCTTCAGTGTCCTGCCACAGATACTGTAAACGTCTCCATTTTGCTGTCATCAGTCAAAGGGCTTCAGGAGATGGGAATTCCTGTTAGCTTGTCCCCTGTAGACTTTTATTTATTTATTTTCAACTTTAACCTCCTCTCTTTCTTCTTGACCTTGAGTTCAAGATTTTCGCTTGATTCCCTTAATTTTCATAGTTATGAAAATGGCTTCTCATTCATTTGGTCATTCTAACTCAGACTCACTGTAGCAGGAAGCAGGGAGAACAAGGAAGCACATGAATTGACTCTAGACACATTTCATATCACCAGTGACCACTTCAGACAAAACAAACAAAGCCCCACTTCACCTAGGTGTAAAGTTCAAACAATAGACTTCATACTTATCCTTTTTGTTCCCCGACTACTCTTAAAATTCAGCTGCCACTCAGTTCATGCATTGTGCCTGACCTTGTCATTTTAATCTAACTGCAAATTGAAAACAAATGTTTTTTTTTCTTTCTTGTTAAGTATGTCCATTACATCTTACAAGAAGTATTTCAATAAGTTAAATAAAAATAATAAACAATTTCTTCCTGTTTTGACTACTGTCAGACCTGGGTAAGAGGGACAACATTCAACAGAATTGTTTTAATTATCCTATTAATATTCAACGTGCCATTTGATGGCATGGGTGAGCTCACCTGATGTACCACAGATAGCACTGATTTATGAAGCCATAATTGGGTTTCCAATAAACATTTGTCAAAATAATGTATTCATTCAAACCAAAGCGTTCTTTATTTATTCATATAAAAGAGCACTTAACTTTCAACAAAGAATTGCCTGCCATCAAAATCACTCCATAAACGGGGGAAATTTATGAAGACACAGTACCAGAGGGTGATCGGTGAAAGACTAAAGTTCACTTTAACCCTTCAGAGTGCTGAGTTCCACCTCTTGCTTGTTACTGGTACTATACATATTTATTTCTAAAAACCCCAAGCCCAAACATTAACCTTTGTCTATTAAGACATTAAAGTATCAGCTCTTTTTTCTACCATGGAGTCTTACAACTCAAAGACTGTTTCAAAACTAACATCTCTCATTTTTATTATGCAGTGTAGAAGCATGCACACAGCTCAAAAGTAGCTGGTTTTAGGCTTACCTACATTCTGCCCACAGTTTTCATCATGTATATATTCTTCCAAAAAAAGATAAGCTTCGAGAGGTCAAACAACTTATCTTGTCTGAACCTGAGGCAATACATGTACTTATCATTCATTCCAGCTGAAGAATTTTCTTGTTCTACCTCTTTGTGCTCTTCTCTACTTCCTAGCACTTTAATTTCATTTTACAGATTTTTAATAGAAGAATAGCAAAGTAGATGGGCTGTACCATCAGTATTTGAATGGAGTGCAGATAACGCCTTGGAATTCACCTTCATCAAAAAAATTTCTTCTTTTACCTCCAATTAGCTAACATATAACAAATACAAGTCACACTGAAGATTCCCACTATGCGAGTCTTACATTCATTAGCTTAGTAAAATGTAGACCTTGGTGGGATAGGGAGTGATGCTTCAAACTTACCTTAGCCTGTTAACACCTGTTGAAACTACAGACTGCACTGGCCTTCCTATGATTGTATGTTGGTTTCCATATATGTTTCTATTTTTAGCATACTGTTTTTATTTCTGACCATGAACACAGCTGTAAATAACAGAGCAGACTGAGAAAGGATAGGAAGGGTTTCACGTGCATATTCATGCCTCAGAAACTCAATATTTTGATTTTGCTAATCTCAGTACAAAATCTTCATCATCATTACCATTATTGTTACTACTACTGGCACTTTGTCCAGGTGTAGGATGACAATACTTAGAAGACTATATATGTGTTGCAACTGGAATGCAACAAAAAGTTGGTAGTAAAGTTCTGTCGTGCTTCGTCTGCTCAGCACTTATAAGTGATCTTAAGTCTCTTTGATTAAGCACAGGTATTTTTTAATGGGAGCCTGCAAGCATCCTGGAAAAGAGATGGTTACCCATTTTGTTCTGTGGAGGTCAACTGCTAAAAATCAAGGGCTAAATGTCCCTGGACAGTTCCTGGCTGCTGTGAGAAAGTAAATGACAAAACAACATGTTTGAAGGTCACTTGCAAAAATGAAGGTATGAAGATGGAGAGGAAGGCATAGCAAATAGACACGTCTTTCAGCCATTTTCCACATAGCATACTCCACACATTCGCTCAAACTTGAAGTGTGTTATACTGTAGTAGAGCAGAAAGGGACCTCAAACATAATTTTGTAGTTTGTCCTACAGCAGGACCACTGTGCTTGTGCCATTCCTGGCAGAAGTTTTCTAACTGGTTCTGAAAAACACCATGTCCCAGGTAATCTCCCCCAGATCTACAGAGTCTTGTCAGTCAGAAGCCTCCTATGTCCAGCCTCTTTTCTGCAGTCTGAACCCCTTCTTGTCCTCCCTGCCTTGCAGAGCAGATGGTTTCCTTCTTCTGTGAAGCACTATTTTACATATTTGAAGATCATTATCATGTTCTCAGACTTCTCTGAGTGCCAAACACATGAAACCACTTAATCATGTATGTCTTGTCTTCCAGACTGACAATCCTTCCTGCTGCTTTCTCTTCCAGTTGACCATGTCCTCCTTGAAGTGCAGGACCAATATCTTTATGGAGTACTCTACAGCTGAGTGTATCAGATGGATTACTTCTTGTGTCCACAGGCTACAATCCTAATTTTATATCATAATTACAGCTTTTGTCTTTTTTTTTTTTTTTAACAACATCATGACTTTGTTCAATGCACTGTAGCACAAATATTTTTGTGCAGAAGCATTGTCTTATCTGTTCTTCCCCCTTTGGGTGTTTGGTTTTCACTGCAAGATGAAGTTCAGCTCCTGCCTTCTTTAGGGCCTGGCTTCCTTCAGAGATTTGTTTCCATGAATATTCAGCCCATGGTCTAGAAAACAGTTTCTCCTCTTTAATGGCAAATGTTTAGTCATCAGAATTTGGCTGGGTGTTGACATAAAAGTTTGAGAGACTTCAGGAAAATACCATTGGCTTTTTATAATTCTGCTATGCCTATATTTGGGGTTTTCCAAAACTATGAAGATGTGCATCTTCAGTGATCATTGCATTATTCAACTGAGAGACGAAATGCATTTGCCTGGTTGAAGTTATGCTGTGTGGGTATACATGACACTGCCATGATGGAGACTGTGCTCTTGATAGTTTTGCAAACCATCAGGTCTTTGTTTTACTGTTTGAATTGGATGAAAAGGCAGAGTAAGAAGAAAGTATTTTTGTAATCTGGGCTCTGGAAAATGGTGTCATACAAGAGGTACACAATGCAGAAAGATTATATACTACAGGTCTCTTCCAAGCTGTTTCGGGCTGTGTTTTTCTGGGCTATAGTCATTCCTAAACTTAGATTTAAAAGCGTAAGTCTTAGTCACCTGTCACCTGCTTTTGTCAGCACTCCAAAGCAGCAGAATAGTACCTCATATAGCTCTATGCTGCTTTGCCACAGTCACTAGTGTGTGGCAACACCATTTGAGTGGTATTGGTACTCTTACTTGTAGGTTGGTATTTATCTTAGTTTTCTGCCATACACAATTAATTCAAATTGAATGTTAAGTTGTATAGGGTCCTCTGCAATCAACAGAGAAAAAAAAAAATCAGACCCAGAGGACTGTCACCCTGTCCACCCTGCCACCTATTTAGGATGTGATGAGTCTTCCTTTAGAGGTGCCCTTTCCCATTGACTACAGAAGGAACATCGACAGGATGCAGTTTAGGTAGATAAAATGGGGTGATATAGCTGACCCTTTGCATAGTAATTCTATGACATGTAGCAGAACCCCAGTAAATTATCAGTAAGAATCTTTCTTCAGATTGTTTATATAGGGAGCATAGGTATATTAGGTGGCCATTTCTACCACTGAAAAGCTAAAAACTGAATGGTGGGAATGCATCTTCGTTCTCCTATAGACATGGACTTCTCTGAGATGCTGAGATCCTTTGAATCTCATTTGCTTCTTCTGCATAATGGCTTACATTTATCATTTCAGACTGCCTTATTAAAGCCTGTGGACCATTTCTGAACAGCATGTTGAAATAAGTAACCTTCCTCTGAAACTTAGTATTAATGTCTTCAGTGTAGTAAGGAACCATCTCAAGTATTTTGAAGTTAAATACATATTAACTTGTATTAGGTTTTACTTAGGTGCAAATTGCTGATATGACACTATAACATTTTCTCACTTGAGAAAAAAAAGTGGAAGGAACTTACTCTTGGTGAATTCTCCCTGGGTTTTCCACCATGGCATCAACTACATGATCTTAACTGAGTGTGACCTTATAGTCTGCAAAGCTGAATGGCACAGTTACATAAACACAAGGGAAAACAGGCTAGGCCACGTAACATGGAAGAAGTCCCTTATAAACAACTTCTTAAATGACACTATCAGAATTTGCATAGGCTAATGAGCTTGCGCTTTGGCAAATAGTTATCGTAATCAACAGCTTTTTAAAAAAGCATAATATAAGCAAAGTTATTTTTCAAGTTGCATGTCCATTTCTACTATGTTCTGTTAAACAGTCTGGGGAATTTTATGAAAAGAAATAAGCATGGCAGTTTCAAACAAGAATGACTATTGTGTGAAAAAAATGAATATAAAATTATAATTAGTGATTTGATGTCTGTAATTATAATCAGACTTGAACAACAATTGTAGCTATCAGTAACTAATTTATGCCTTTCTTTGAAAAAAAGAAATGAAAACCCAAAAAGCCTTCTCTCACTTATGTTCTCCCAACTAAAGAAATAATGTTTACATGTATGTATTTAGAAGTATAACTAAAGCAGCTGGGTGCGGCCTTCCTCAGTCACAAAGAAAAACAAAACACAAAAATACAAGGGTGTTTGGTTTTTTTTTGCTAATGAGGGATTGCGCATGGGAGAATAGAAACAAATAACTTGTAGGCCTTGTCATGGGCAATAATTGTTTTCGCCCCACCAAAGCAGGCTGGACCTCTGAGGCTTAGCAGTTACCAAACTCCACATGTAAGGTGGGTGGCCCCTTGTCTGCTGGTTAATTGCTGCTTATGCTTGGGTGTTTTGAGAAAGGATGGAGTGAGTTTTCAGCTCAACCACTCAGGAAGAAAGCAACAGAATCCCACTAAAATACTGAGTCTTCTACTTCCAGCTTCCATTTATCAATAAAATGTGCAAACAGCTGACTCTCAAAGCAATGATTTATTTGCTGCTTATAAAAGTCCCAACAATATTGTGTCAGTGGTATCTTATGTATGTGTCAGACAGCCATACACCGAGCCAAGAATTCTACATGATTTAAGACCTCCATATGAATTTTTGTTTTAAAAAAGGGTTTTCTCAGCACTAGATTAGAAAGAATCTGTGGTTACTGATACAGTTTACTGTAGCTGGTCTCAGGAAGTTGATGGGTGTTGCTCAGGGGAATAAATTGATCAATTCAATATGGTACCATGCTGAAGAAAAAAAGCCTGTTTCACAAATTTTAGAACACGGGATTCTTCTACTGCCTGCTGAGCTCTAGAAGCAGGTTCTCAGCAAGTGCAATTCACCATTGCTCTATTATCTGGCAGTCAGAGCACAGCTTGAGAAGATAGCACATATACCATGATAGAAGATGGATGTTGTATCTTGAAATCACAAGCAATTAGAAAATAATTTCAGAAGAGACTTGCCCATACCTTGTCCCTCTCACTCCTTCATTTTCTATTACGGCCTACCTGGTGCTCCTTCAGGAGTTAGCTCTGCTGCTGCTGTTCACTGATAAGCACCTTTGCATGACACCCAGGCAGTCTATGCATGGGGATGCCAAATGGCAACAGGATTTTGGATTCAACCTAAATGGGACCAAGGTGTGGGGGAGAGAGGAAGAAGAGGCAGGTTAGTCCCTGCCCTGTTCCAGCACAGAACCCCTTTTTCAGCTCAGTCTCCACTAGTACCCTGCTTGTGCCTGTGGAGAGGGCAGGAGCCCAGCTCCTGTGCAGGAGGAAAGGGGCAGAGCCTGGCTGGGCAGCCAGAGAAGTACCCCGAAGTGAGGCTCTTCTGCTGCACACCTCACCCCTGCTGCTTATCTAAAGATAATTTGTGTTGCATGGTTCCGTTGCTTCTGCAGCCCTGATTATTGTACATACATGGACTACTTTTCCTCATCTTTTTCCTTTGTGTGTCAGTGTCCCATCCACATGTTATGATGCCATGCAGCCTCCCCTCTTCTTTCAGATTAGGAATGTTGTATAGTCCACCTCTCTCTATACCTGAGGCTCTGTAACACCTTTGTCAGGAACTTTTTTCCAGTGTCTTTTTCACCCATCCTTCCTATCTAAGGCAGTCTGTTGATCTCCCGATTCAGCCATTTTACTGCTTTTGTGCACTCATCCTCATTTTCCCAGGTCGTCCTGCTCCTTCATGCTTTTATGTGCTTTCTCAATTCTCCAATGCTGTTCTCAAGCCTCCAACACTAATGCCATTCCTATACTTCTGGCCCTGACATAATTTTGTTACTCACAACTTCTCTTTCTGTCCAGCTGTGTCACAATCACAGAACAGCTGAGTCAGAAGGGACCTCTGGAGGTCATCTGGTCTAGCCCCCCCTGCTCAAGCAGGGCCACCTAGAGCCAGCTGGGGTGTTAGTAAGATAAGATAAGAAGACACACTATGTTGGAACATGCTAGTTAGTTCTGCTGACCATACTTTGATCTATAATCAGTTGCAAATATGTTTGAATTAGTGGCTTATCTGAACAGATGCAAAGGTCTTCATTTGCCCTTCCACCTTCTTTCATATCCATCCAAATTTCCCCCAGGTAAAAGGGTTGTCCTCTGTCATCTGAACTTCAGGGAACAGTCAGCTGTGACGTTCAGAAGTTAGTATACTACATCTGGACAGACAGAAGTGGCGTCAAGTCATCTGCAGGTCAACAAACAAGACAAAAATAGGAACATTTAAAAACCCTAATTTTGACAGTGATAATCTTGAAAGGATACTGGTAATAAGTGAAGAGGAAATATTTTCAGACAGCAACGTGGCTTCCAAGCCAGGAACATTGCTGTATGTTGCAGCTGTAACAGGACTGCATTTGGGGAATTTCTGTAACTACAGAAAAGCAGCAATCGAAAGTCTTTGGAAAAAAACGTCATTCCTATCACATAATATCTTGAATAGCCAGTGAAAATGAGGTAAGAAATGCAATTCCTGTCTATATTTCATTATTGCCAGAGGTTATCACATGATAAATATAGTCATAGCTTGGAATTTTGGGCTGGGAGAACCTGAAACAGGAAGCACACCGTGAAAAGCCCCCAGATCCTGAATTACCATTGTGACACGCAAGCAGGCCACAGTACTTAGCGTTTCTAGGTAAAATTGGGAAACATAACATGGACGCAATTGCCAGAAAGAGCTGTAGCTTTTGCAAGGCTTTCAACACCTAAATATTAAGAGAAAAGCCTGACGTAGTCTTCCTCATTGATATGGTTTGTGACAAATCTCCGCCTACCTATTGTTCCAATACCACAGGACCCTTCCTAAAATTGCTATTTCCGTAAATTCCCATGGAGAGAGGTTAAATAGTCTCATCTTCGCTGTTTGTGGGCGCCCACACGAACTGCAGACTGACCATGCTGTGAAGGCAGAGGCACAGGGACCGGCTCTAAACCTCTTGTGAAAGGAGGCATTAAGAAGCATACTGCAGAGAGCTGCTCAGCCAGCACCTTGAGCCCAGAGATTTTGTTAGTGTGGATATGGTGCTGTGTAAAAGTGAGTAAGGGCCTCTGGGCTTCAGCCAAAATATCCCCCCAGTGCTTCACTGATCCATGTTGATGGACTGGTTTGGGTCAGTAACTCCAGGACTCCAGAGTCTCTGACATCTCTTCTTTTTAACTTAACTGTATGTTCCTATAGCCTGGCTTATATATGTTTGTATAATCTGCATTTGTTTCATCTTAAGTATTTTACCCCTATTACTCTAGGCAATATACCTGACTGCAAAAAGAGCATCTCTGCCAATGATGTCTTCTGGTGCAACAAACAGAGCAAACACGATACTAACAAAAATAGCAAGAAGCACCACAAAATATTCATATATGTAATGAAAACAGATGGTTGTTGCTGTGCTGGGAGGGGCAGTATTGTTTACTGTATAAGCAACCGTAAGTGTGGGGGCTGCTATTCATTTTCCTAATCCTGCCTTGACATCCTTGGTCTGTTGCCTACCAACTAATCTACTTCATGCATAAATAAACTATTAATCAGCAGTTCTAGCATTCATCATGCAGTTGATTGTCTTTATCAAGGCACTATTTTCATTTGGAAAACAGTTTCCATTTGAAACACATTCTTAGCAGAATTACTAAAAAGAGTTTGTAATATTTCAAATAGGCATCAGGACATGGTATGATGATTTCCTTGCATGGTAACAATGTCAGAAGTTCAGTTTGTGAAGAAATAATTCTCCATTTTGGAGATTTAATTGCCTAAGTGATTATTAAAGAAAGAAATGTAATACAGGGACAAAAATAATTTCACAGTCTAGATTTTTTTTTAGCAACATTTTGTATCGCTCCATTCTACTCCCTACTCCCCTTATAACTGTCAAGGTTTTCTTTTTACCTTGGCTTACAAAGACAGGAGGTTGACAATGCCAGCGGTAGAATTTCTCTTTTTATCCACAAAAATTTACAACACAGGTAATGGATGTTTTCAACCCACCCTGTCCTATCAAGTCAGGCTCTTCATTTAACCAGTGTCAGCCTGAAAAAGGTCAGGTAGCAGGAACTTGAACATTAAATTTTTTTAGAAAAGTTGCCATGTGGAAAAAGTGGCATCAGTGTTACTTATGTCAGTTAGAGTGTGGGATAAGGAATTGTTAGCTTCTTTTGTTTTCATTCTGTGGTTGAATTGCCCCAGTTCCCCCAAGTAAGAACTTCAGTGGAGCTAGCAAGTAGCCAGAGAAGTTCTAGCGAGGCACTCAACTCGTGGGCTTGAGCACATCTGTAGCTAAGCAGAGAAGGTTAGGTACGTAAATACAGGCTGAGGGTTTGGATTTACCTGAAGAATTATAATTATCCTAGGATTATGTAGGAATCTCTGGATTATTAGAGAAGACTATTTCAATCCCCTAAAACCCAGACTTGGTCCAACAGATAAAGGGTTGATCAGTTGTTTGATTGAACAGGATAATAATTTAAGTGATGGCAGTTTAAGTTGTTTAAAATTCCTTGTGTTACTGAGTAAATCACTTGTCTTTGTAAATGAACTGTAGGCCTGGCCTCTCTTTAAACCATAAGAGCTGCAATTGAACTCCAAACTGAGATGACATTTTGTTTCTCAACACTTTTGTGAAGGGATTGTTTTTACACAATATTACGCCATTCTACAACTCCACAATGTGCTGACCTCAAATACTGTATGCAGTTCTTATTTTCCCGTCTCAGAAGAATGTAGTATGATTACAAAAGATACCTAGAGGGAGACAAACATGATCAAAGCTATTTCACAACCTTCACAGAAAAGAACAAATGATATCAAAACTCTTCAGACTAGAATGAACTGAAAGGTGATATACTACAGGTCTACAAAATTGCTATTGACACAGAAAAGGAAATAATCACTCCCTATTTACTTATCTGTACTGTTATAAGAAGGGGGCATCAAATAAAACAGATGTGCCATTTTGAAAACAAAAGGAGAGACTTTTGTATGCTATGAAAGCTCTTGCCATAGATACAGGGGATGTTAAGAGATTGTGTGAGTTTACTCAGCCACTGGCAGGGGAGGGAGGGAACAAACAAACAAAAAAACACAGAATAAAAATTATTTGAGGGCTATTAAATATAGACATAATTTTATCACTAGCTTGTCCCAGTTCCTCACCACTAGTCTAAAAGATGCTTACCTCCAGTCCAGTACAAGCATAGGGGATGGAAGAACAGAACCTGGAGATGTTCTTCCCCCACTACTGCGCCTGGTAGTGGGCTTTTCATATAGTGCAGCTATTGAAATTTATCATCCAGAATCTTTGATATGCTGTTAATGTTGCAGTGTGACAGGAAACTGCATATGCAGGGATCCACATCTCAATAAGCATCCAGGTCTAATTTGTTAATGATTACTTTAAACTTCTAATAAGAATGGATTGCTAGCAGCACCCTAGCTACATTAAGGACAGATGAATAACCACCTACCACACTATCAGTGTAAAAATGACAAAACAAAAAACAAAATGGAAACACAGCGGTTTGAACACTTCAGTTCCAATTGCTGAATGTATCATATATTAGGGAGATAGAAATTAAACAGAGCAGCAGAGGAGCAATGATGACTACTCTTGCTCTCCCTAGAAAACAGGCCATGACCATCATTTGTTACATGTGTAACCAAGCCACAGTCCCACAGTACCAGAACGGGGTCCTGCTGCTGCCGATACCTTCAACTGACAGTCTCTGACAAGCCAAAGTAATGATTCAGGTCCACAGTCCAGCCAGGGATACCAGTCAGGAACAGTGGAGACAGGACCAGAAACAAGGCTACTGCCAAGGTCTGACATCCATCCAGGAGCTGCAGCTAGAAATAGGGTTGGAGAGAAAGCTACCTACCACACAGGCCCAGTATCTATCCAGGAAAACCGGCCAACAACCCAGGGCCAAACTTAAATGGGGCTCCTGAGCCCATGGGCAGAAGGTGTGGTGGGGTCCCAGGTGAGGCTGGTCAGGGCAATTGAAGCCAACTTGTGCAGTCAGGGCCCTGACAGACACTGGGGAAGCGTACCCAGCAGGAACGAGCCAAGCCAACGTTTTTGATTTGACAGCCTCTGGTTTGCACAGGACATCAGAGGGAGATTTCTTAGTCTCACTGAAATCCCTGCCCGTCTTGCAGTATTTATATGCTCGAAACAAGCAGGCACTCTTTTAAACTTAGGAAAAAGTCAAGTTTTGTCCTACTGAGTTCAGCCATAAAATTCCCATTGATTTCAGTGGGGTCAAGGCTCTACCTCGCTGTTTCTTTTCCTGAGCTGCTGTTTTGAAGTCCAACATGGTAATAATTAGAGGAAGTGCCACAAGTGCTCTTTTTCCAAGCCTTTTCTGGAAATCACGTGGATCCCTCCTATAAAGGTGCATTTTATACTCCCTACTTTGACCCTTGTGTCAGGCTAATGGCTTTCTGATTAAGAGTCAGATAAACCTGCTCCAGAGCGCATCAATATCACTCCCTTACGGCCAGAGGTCTGGGTCAGCAACGTGAGCATGAAATATGCCTTTCCTCCTGACCTGCTGATGGAAAAATATTGTGCTACTGTAGGGCTTGCTGGTCTGAGTTAAAGACAGCCTAGCAAATGAACCAGGAGTGGGGTCCTCCCCATAGGAATTTTTTATCCCCAAATTGTTTGACCACCTTTATCACAAACTTTTACTGCCAATGCTTCTAGCCCATCTGTTTCTGGAAATGGATGATGTGTCTTCTTGTCACAGGCCTGGGGATTTGTGGTTGTTTATTTTTGCTTCAGAAGAATAAATAAACTGGGACAGTGTGACTAGTAACATGCCAAGAGTTTAAACACATGAAATGCATAAGTAGGTGCTTTCAATGTTTTTCTTCTCTGAGGGTCATCGTTGTTCAGTGTTCAGCAAGTAACTGCTCCTAAGGTTATCCTCTGCTCTGCTCTCAGTGTCCTGTGTGCTCAGGCAGCCAGAAGTATGTGGCCATCCATCTTGTAGCCAGGAACTATGGAACTGACACAACACATGGGATTTAGGTGTCTACCTAAATTTAGCAGTGAATACATATGTGCGCTAGCTGTCTAGTCCATCAACTTATTGCTCCTTAGGGAGCTCTTCAACTGACTATCCAGTACAGATGGGATTCAGTTGCCTAATCATGTGTGCCTAGTGACCTTTTTGATGCCCCAGGATATTTCACCTGGCGACCATTTACTGCTCTTGAAGGGCAAAGATTTTCTGTAGGTCTTGTGCCCAGCCTCTCCTGGTTCTGTCCTGAGTACCCTAGAGCATCTCAAACAGCTCTAGACATCTCTCTTTAGGAGAGCGAATGCCTCTTTTTTTAATTTATCTTAGGATAAAGTGAATTTCTCTCTTGGCTTCATTGACTGTATTGACTAGGTCTCCATTGATTACTCTGGAAGTTTAAGATGACCTTGGCTCACAGTAGACACTTAAATTCTGGTGACTTTCTGTCTGAAACCTACTCCTTGTGCCCCTACATAAGAGCTCCTGAATCTTCAGGATCACAGTTAGCATTTCTCAACATACCCCAGTTTAAGGACTACTTATTAGGGTCAGTTTTCCCCTCTAATCATGGTATATAGTGGTGCTGGTGTTCTCACATGGGGCCTTAAAAGGGATTTAAGATGTGGAGGAACTTGCACTGACAAAACACAATAGAGATCTATTTCATATCTGGTGAGTTTTCCTTTAAAACAAACTTACTGATCCAGGAGGTTTTGTTCATGCATTTGGCAACTTGCTCAATAGTAGCCTTTGGAAGACCTGCTGTGCCACAGAAGAAAGTATTTTTTTCTAATTGGGATTATCTGTTAATTCAATCATTACCTTTGCTCATAAATGCCAAAACCTCACTGAGCCTTAATTTCACTAGAAGACCTTTCTATTATGATACAATATTATATTATAATACCTAATATAATATTATTCATCTCTTACACAGTATTTTGCAGTGTCTTCACAGTAAGCCTTATGTTAATAGACATTATTACTCCTTCGAAGTTGTGTAACTCTGTCAGTGTGTTGCTCTTTATAATGTATTTGTGCTAATTTGTGAAGTGCTGAGGAATTAGTGGTAGTTGCACAATCTCTGTAGGTATCAAGATGGTGTTCAGCTCTGAGTCTTGAGGAATGAATGATTTTGGGTAGACCAAAGGAAAGACTCCTCTCCTGCTTTCCACTGAGAAGACATGAAACTGCTCCCTGACCACGAAAAGTAGACAGAATTGCATTAATAATCTTCTCCTCAGACTAGCTAATAGCTCTGTTAACGAATAGCAAGCTAGATTTATATTTATATACTATTGTTACTCTACAGATCAACAGAGCTTTGCTGTCTTGCAGAGGGGACTCAGCTTTTTGGTTTTATCTTTATTTTGTTTTTCCCTTCCAAAGAAGAGAGTTGACATACAGGCACTAAGACTCCATTGTATACGTATTTATACATGTGAATTAAGTTTTTTAACAAAATGTATGCTACTGCACTTTATTGTTTGGAAGATGACATATCACATTAATATCAAAGATCTCACAACAATGCACGTACCCAGGGGACAGAGTCTAAGCTTCAGTGTGTAAATTTAATTTGATTATTTCCTGACTTGTGCTTGGCTGATGCTAACCCATTTGCTTTCTCATAAAGTTAGTATTTATAGAGAGCATGTACAAACATAGACTATATTTCATTCAATTTTTGTTTTAGTTATTTCATATTCTAGTGCATCTGTTTCTACTGAAATCCTTTTGGCATAATTGATTCATGTTAAAAAAAAATTAAGTATCTTCTTTTTCTTTACCCATTAAGAAATCTAATCTTTGCTTATACCCTCCAGACTTATTAAACTAGAGCAAATAAAGGCATTTCAATGTCTGTATGAAAGCTGGTTGTTTGCATGCATTTGGGGGAGGCAGCAGTGGAACCATTTGCAGATATCAGCAAGACAGCCTTTTGGTAACAGTCTTTTCAAACTAAAATAGACTTGGCTTTCAAGAAAAGACAGACACTGTTGGTTGCTTTTGGTGCTGTATGACACCTAGAATGTTTTGTATGTTTTTTACCAATTTTACATCCCATTTCTGCCTGTTCAGCAGTGAGCCAGTCAGAACCGCTCCTACCGTTTTAATGCTGCAATAGCTATTGGAAGGGTTATTGCATGCGCTCTGCTCCCTCCTCCAGCTCCAGGGGGGAAATTTCAGTAGAAATGAAGGATCAGGCTTCATTTTCTACCCTTTTTGTCTACTTTGTCTGCCTCCTTTTTGACACAGGACTAATTCTGCTTGAGCTTTAAGCCAACTGTCTGATAGAGGATATTGGACTTCCCTATAGTTTCATGAGTAAAAGGTTTCTAGTTGTTTTCCTGTGCAATTCATGAGAACAGCTGAAGTAGGAGTTACACACCTAGCATCCAAACAAGGCCGGTATTATACTCCTACAAGATCTGGAATAACCCCCTGACTTCACTGGAGTTCAGCCTCTTAAGCAAGACTTAGCCTTTTGGGTGGCCAAATTCTCCCTCTGGAGGTACATGCAGTTTCTTCTTAACTTCTTAGAGAAATCACTTGCAAGCTCATGACAGCTAATTCTAACCCTAATATTTTTAATTAGCATTTTGACAGCAATTGTGAAAGAATAATATCACAACCTGTGATTCAGAGGGTAAGGGTTAGTTCTTGCATACGGTTGAGGGGGAAGAGCAAGGCATAAGTAAAAGTTTTCCTTTTGGACAGTAGCATGCATGAGTCCCTCCCTAGCACTCAGCCTCTCCTACCTTTTAAACTGATGTTCTTTCTTAACTCCATACATAAGCAAGCTAAGTAGAGCAACGGATTTAAATGCTCGGTGGCACTGCAACCTGAAAGAGCAACTTAGCTTCTACAGGCATTAAAAAAAAAAACTGTCTGATTTGTTTCAAAGCAGAAATGGTTAACTGGAAAAACGCAGCCCAGCACCACAGGCTTTCTATGTGCAAGTGCTTTAATGACCCCCAACTTTTAAAAATTTGTCAGACATAAAAGCAGTACTAATCCGATTAGTAACTGTGATTGAGTAAATCTACTGTAAAAATGGACCGTGCCCTGTTTTGAACATGATACCATGCTGGTCATTTGAGAACTGCCACTGTGAAACATAAAAGTCTCTTTGATGGAATATTTATTTCATGAGTTAAAAAAAAGGGATAATATAGTATTGTTTGTTTTCAAAATCACTTGTAAAATTTTATTAGCCAAGGAGCCAATATTCAAAACAGTCAAGAAAAGACTTGTGCTGGGCAGTAAGAGAGAGATGAAAGCTCATCAGAGAGGAAATCAAGTGGTTAAGTCCAAGAATTGCTCGCTCTACTTCTTTTAGCTGCAGCGCCCCGTAGGAATAAAAGGAAGACAAGTATTTTGGAAAACCATATTTGCTAAGTTGAAAAAGTCAGCACTCTGTTGTGTGGCCTTGGAAACTCTCATTGAGCTTTCTATCTGCCCTCCAGAATATTTCTGCATGTCACTTTGGCAGTCACAGCTACTAATTTTAAAGCAGAGAAGCGTCTTCATTCCTTGGGGATCACATGCACTGCAATTAGTCTTATTATAAAACGCCAAAAAATCTCTGGCAGCTAAAATAAAGGCCAGGGAAGTGTCCACACCACTGATGAATGAGTTCCTTGAAAAGAAGTAGGGGTGGGCACGAGTCACAACATTTGGATCTCGATCCAGGTCTGGAAAACCTGAGGACTGTGTTTTGGCTAGGTCCACTATAAATATAGAAGGAGATCAGCAGCGACATTTGTATCCAGATTTCATTAACTATTTATTTTAAGTGCATGCACATGTATGCATGAACACGGTTTACAATTGTTATCCAAACTTCAAATAGAACAATAAATAATATTGCATATAAAACGTCTCATTTTTCATTCGCCCACATGTAGCGGTATTTCCTTTCTGGTCAGAGCGTCTAAGAGGTTGTCCTGAGTCAGGAATGCTTGACCAGCCCCTCTTGCTCAAACACTAATGTTCTATTTACCTAATTAAATATTAGCTCAAGCTGTTTGCATGGGGGAACCTGCCAGCTAGTGAGAGAGAAAAAACCCACTTTCCTAAGCCTGAAAGTGCATTTTTCAGACATGAGATGCAATTTATCACCCCAGCTGAAAAGGTTTTCATTTTTTAAAGGAAAATGAATTCAGCTTGTAATGAAGGGCTTTCATTCTGTTCGCCAAAGTGAAAAAAAAAAAAAAAAAATTAGGATATATGGAAAGCTTCATTTGTCCTGCCACACGTCTCTTGCTTCACGTTTAGTTTGTCTGCATTTTTGTACAGAAGGAAACAGACCGCATGTAGAAGAGGCTGTCAGGACATTGCTCCTGCTTTTCCCTCCGTGCCAGAGCATTCGCAGTTGCAGGGGACTGGAGCCCAGACCTCCCTTTGCTCCCACAGTCCTGGACCTGCACCTTCCGGTGCCCAGGGAAGTTTCCGAACCACCGCGATGCGACACAGCAATTCCCATCGGGAAGCGAGGACGTGCCCTGCTCCTTACATGGGGCCACGGAGGAGCTGTGGTGATGCCGAGGGACCTGTGCCAGCAGGGCAGCTTGGGGGACCCGCGCACGGCGGGTGACCGAGGGGCACTGGGCAGCGGCAGCCACAGACCCCATCGCCCACAGCCGTGCTGCTGCGCTCTCTCTTTGGGAAGCCAGCTTCAAATTGCGCCCAGGCCTGCAAGGTCTCGCCATAAACCGATTTGCTCCCAGATCCAGACAGCTATTGAGAGAAACCCCAGGTGCCAAAGTCCTGACACGTTGGGAAGGGGCGCGGGGGAAGCCCCGAGCGCTGCCAGTGTTCACAAGTGAGGCTTTAAACTCCGGCTGTGGGACAACCCTCTGCAATGAGTTTTGCTGAAGACCCACTGCATTTAAATCTGCATTTCTTTGAACAAAGTTCCTGAACCTTTAACTTAAAAATGGTTGAAACAACATTTTTTGATGATTCACTTGTACTAAATACAGACGATTTAAAATTTCCCCTCCATAGGCTGTGCTTTGCTCATTGAGAAAGAGAAAGAAAAACAGACGTTTTCAACCATTTTAACCTATGATTCAAGCTCTTCATGTTTGTATATATATACGTGTGTTTGAGCATGTACAGATACATACATATATTTTAAAGATCTTTTCAAAGAGCATGCCTACTAATAAAGACAGATCTATGAAAATGAAATAGGAGGCTAAAGGATATTTTATCTAGGCTGGGGTAAACTTTTTAGAGGGTAAATACCAGTCGTCTTTGTTCCAACCCCCTGGTCCCAACAATTTGTGGCATACATTTTTTTCTAGTTTGAATCTTAACTGAATTTTTGTCAACAGTTCAACAGGTGCAAACTCTAAAGACAAAAATGACTGTGTCACCAGAATGGTTTATTTTGATAATTTTCCTCATCAGGTCCTGCTGTAATAGAGGAACTGTAGATTCATGCTCAGCGTATGAATATGAAGTAAGGTAAAAAGTCATTTCCTAGGGCTGAAAGAGTGGGTCATAAAAAGACAGATTAGTGCCTGGAAGGGTTTGCACGCAGCTCCTCAAGACCAGAGATAAAAATCTAGTACAATTACTTTCTTTTAAATATCATATAATCCACTCTGTATAAAAAACCAAAGGAAACAGTGACCATAGCACACACCTATTGAGATTCTAAAACGATCTTCAGGTAGTTAATTTATGACATAAATTCTCTATCAAGCAGTTATACACATGCACAAGGACATGGAGTAATAAACATATAGTATTTTAGTGCGTGGTTACTACAGCAGAGTCAACTCTGGAAATCTGAAGGAGACTGCAAAATAGTCCCAGTAATTTCTGATATCCATGAAACTTTATGTCCTAAAAAAAGGGGGCCTTTGATAACAGATCAGACCTGTTAAAACACAATACGGATTTTCTCACCAAAGTTTTACTTCCTGACACAAACTGAACTCGATCCACTATTCTTTTACACTTCCAGCATATTCTATTCCGGTATATTTCAAAATCAGACTATTTGCTAGAAAAAGTCCTGTTTGTATGGAAACACAGGAACTGTATATTTTCATTCTTCTGAACTAGGAAATCCCAAATGTACGGTGTCCCAGGCTGCTTGTTAGGGATGATGGTGTGTGTAGAGAGAGCCACGAACAACTCTTTGTTTCATTTCCAAACAGTTTTATAAATAGAGCTCATTTACGATCTCATAAACTTCATTCTATCCCGAGGCCTTTCTGCATAGCTTCATTTACACGCACACAAATTGAGCATTTAAGAGGTTTACTTTAGTTTGATAATGATCTATTAGGACTGATTATAAAATAAAAAAAAAAAATCAGGTATCTAGTGCAAATATTCTTTCACATAAACAACATATCACCTCATTTCACTGCAGTCTCATTTCTGGATGGGGTATCAAGTTCATAACATTATTCTAGGGCGAAGCGACTTGCTCTTGTAACATAGTGTTTTGGAGCTTGTACTTTCAAAAACACAGAGCACCAGATCTTGAGCTTTTTTGGGGAAGATCCTTCTTGGCCATAGCTGTAAATCAGAAGAGATTTTACATGTAGGTATGTACATGTGTGTGTGGCGGGGGGGGAACAGAGGTGGAAGGACGGTATTAGTAGTGGGGACTTACACCATCCTGGTCATTTAAAAACTGCATTCAGCATGTCACTGGTTATTATTTAGGCTTCTTTGTTTTCAAGTTGTAATATATCTCAGATAGCAATTCCTGACCCCTTGCCCACATTCTTTTCTTTTAAATTCCTTCCCAGGCTTCTGTCTTACAAAACATTATGCATCTTCCTAACCCTACACGTGAAGCAAATGGCATTCCCTCTGGCATGACCCTGGCTTCATGACCGTGGCTTGGAGGGTGCCCTGCAGGGAGCACTGGAGGGAATGGTTGTGACCACTGCCACGGCATTGCTGTTCCCCAGCAAGATGAGTTGGGCTGGGGAGAGAATTTGGGAATGAATAGATTGAGGATAATTCGGGTTGCTGCCTTACACTGGCATCTGAGGTTATCCAGCAGAGTCAGCGAGGGGGAGGTAAGAGGAACATGCCAAATAGGAGTAAGTATATCCCAGACACTTCATCTGCTGTCACTGCTAGTGCTGCCACCCAGAAAAGGACTGTCATAGTGGTGGTGGCTTAAAGTGGCTGGAGGGAGTCCAAGGGAGCAGGGAAATTTACTGGGGAAGAGAATCATAGAATCATAGAATCATTAAGGTTGGAAAAGACCTCTAAGATCATCCAGTCCAACCGTCAACCCAACACCACCATGCTCACTAAACCATGTCCCTAAGTGTCTCATCTACACGTCTTTTAAATACTTCCAGGGATGGTGACTCCCCCCCTTCCCTGGGCAGCCTGTTCCAAGGCCTGACCACTCTTTCAGTAAAGAAATTTTTCCCAATATCCAATCTAAACCTCCCCTGGTGCAACTTGAGGCCATTTCCTCTCGTCCTATCGCTAGTTACTTGGCAGAAGAGACCAACACCCACCTCACCACAACCTCCTGAAGCATTGCTGCAAGGAAGAAAGGAGAATGGACTTCTGGAAAATCTCCCTCTCCTGCCAAATATCACTTTGTTGCTTTGTTGCCCTATTACTTTTCTGCTAAACTTCTCTGTGATCGGTATCTCAAAGCTATTCTCCAGCAAAGCAACAAAAGGGAAGCCTGGTCACCCACC
Source organism: Fulmarus glacialis (assembly GCF_000690835.1). Lineage (NCBI taxonomy): Eukaryota > Metazoa > Chordata > Aves > Procellariiformes > Procellariidae > Fulmarus > Fulmarus glacialis. The sequence continues at coordinate 1,661 of NW_009221167.1, read as the reverse complement.
AGAGTCACAGGGCATCCTCCAGGCACTGAGCAGGTGGTGGAACTGGACTTAATCCATTGCGTGATAGACGAAGGATGTAAATGAGGCCAAGTATGCAGAGGGAGGCAATAACTTGATACATCTCTTCATGTCATCAAGAAGAGGAAAAATGAGGTCCACAAATTCTTTTTCATACCTGAAGAAGGGCTTACATGCCTGAAAGTTTGTTGCTTCGTTTGCCAATTCTATCAACCAGTCTAATAGTGAAAATATTGACCTCTCTTTAAACTGTGCCTCACTTATTTAATATAGACTGACAGTCCAATATCAGCAACACCTGAAGTGCCAAAAAAGATAAATGCCATATTACATCTCTCAAGTAAAAAATACAAATGAGCCTGTAACCATTTTACTTATCTCTCTGTGACTGGTAGCAGAGCAGACCCCAATGGCTGCTCTTCCTCTGGAGAGTCCCTGAGACCAACTATGTAAGTGAAATAACTGGAGACAACACAGACACAACACTTTTATTTTTCATGCCAAATCCAGATAGTTTTTAAAGTCCCAACTAACTTTTTTTTTACCAAGCTTACAGCTCACAATTTATTTCAGGTACAATACTGCAGTTTTCCGGTGCTGCAAGGAACCCGCGGAAGTATTACCCTGATTGGTTTCATCCATGGATAGGCGGTCATATATATTTATAACCAGCACAAATAATTATGGCTGAGAATATGCAGGCAGAAAAAGTAAAAAGGAAGGGTAAAAATAATTTTAAAATCATGTCTAGATTCACTACTTCTTTTTCTTCTGAAGAACTTTGCTTCCAGACAGGCATTCCCAGAGAAGGCTGCAATGGTTTACTGTTAAAAAAATGCCTGATTCTTCATGAGCTGTTTACATTTGATGAGATCTACAATATCCTTACATGTAACATCAAAGACTCAGTCAGTCCCTGCGTTCAGTTTGTTCCCACACTTGAAATGAATACCTTCTGAAGAAAGTTGTATTTCACTGCTGCCAAAGGAGCCAACCCACTAATACAGCAACAGGACTCCACTGCGGATAAATATGCGGTCGAGCCCCAACATTGTTTTCTGATTAATCTACAGTGATCATTAGCTCTAAATAGCACTAAGTATTATCTATCCTAAATATCTCCTGATTTCTTATTTGCTGAAATCCAAATTAGTTGATCATCAGTTCAAGCACAGGACAGTTCCTCACAGCATTCTTTTTGCAGGAGGAGAATGATAGAAGAAATATGGCAAGTTTTTAGGTTTTGTTCTTTTTTTGGGTAGTAACCACTTTTTTGTCATTGTGTATTTCTGCAGGGACTGTATTACTGCTTGGAGTACTGAAAAGACATTTTAACAAGGGAAAATAACAAAAAAATAACAAAGATGAAAACTAAATGGACCAACACTGAAGTTAAAGATGTCTCCTCAGTACGTTACACAGAGATTATAAATGACAAGAGCATGTAAAACCTTATTTTCCGATTCCACTCTGTAAATTCACCCCTGCTAAACAATTGGAGTCTCAGTTCATAAACCAGCACTATCTTAAGTTCTCTGCTGATCCAGGTGATTTGGTCTTACATATTTCCTTCTCGGAGGCCAAATACCACCCTTAGTGTACCCCATGTATACTTTATGTACACTCCAAGCCAAGACACAGCT
>NW_009221166.1:57019-62763 GCF_000690835.1 Fulmarus glacialis | reverse complement strand
TCTATCCCAGCCGAAACCAGGACAAGGGTAAGTCATCTCACCTGTATTAGATGCCCCTCAAGAAAGAAAGAATGTCCTTCAGGTGCCTCTCTCTCTTAATTGGCTATAAAAGTAGCTTAAACAGGACATCTCACTTTTAAACAGAACTATAGTTCAGTGAGATTAATTCCACTCTTAACATGCAGTTTCCTTAGTATCATCTTCACAATTCAGCAAAGTATTTAAATACATGCCCAGCTTTCCACAGCTGAATAACTCTAATCACATGGACTGGCTTAAGTATCTTGTTATACCAGGACTCGATGGTTTTTTGAACTGAATGCTTAACACTCTGCGTGGCTGCCTCTGTTACAGTCCAGGCTGCTTGTTTATGGCACTAATTCTCTTTAGCTTTCTTCAGCAGTAGCGTCGGTATTTCAGAGGGTAAATGGAAAAAACCTGTTCTAATTTCTTGGTATTTTCGAAAGAAATACAGGGCATCATCTACTGCCACACTCTGTGCTGCATGTCTGACTAAGAGTTTGAATTATTTCTGCTTTCCTTTGCCTAAACCTTTTAAATTTATTTATTCTCCACTGTTATTTACTGAGACTGTTTTATCTAACTCTGTTAAGTGTTCTGGGACACAGATGGTATGAAATGCTCCACACATAATAAAGACTCATTGTTCAGGCAGCTCCCATGGCAGTTGATGGTAGAGATTACAGGACTGGGCCATAAATTGTATCAGTATTGTGTAAGCAGGATATTGTTGACACTTGATGTTCCCAATTAAAAAAAAATACAAAAAGACTTGTCAGTTTTTTGAGCAGCTTCCAATGATTTCTTCACATGAGAATCCAGGGAGCATATACAGACAGTTGACATCTCTCCGTTTGGTGTAATGCTGATTTCAGGCAAACTTTTCCTCTACAAATGGCTGAGGAATATCTAGTTTAAGACAGTTTTTCTCTCTTGTTGACCTAACTATACGTGTTCTTGCATAAAACTCCCACTGATGACAAGAAGAATTGGATATTCAGAGCAATATCGATAAGAAGGTGTGGATCAAAAGCCCACTGAAACTTGGAAATCCAAGCCCCCATCCAAGCAGACAGCAGAAAGGAGAACATTGCTAAAACAAGCTCATTGGAGATAGCTTGAATTCTGGGAGAAAACAAAACAAGCCAAAACAAATGTCAGCTCATTTAATATACAAGTCAGAAGAAGAACCCGAGCCAGATGATCAATGATGTTTGAAAGCATTGGCATATTCCACCAGAATCCATCTAAAATAATTGCTCACAGTAACCCTGTGACAGTGGATGATGTCTGAGAAGCATAACTCAAAATCACTGAGCCGAACTGAACCCGAACCTGAGCCAAAATCAGAGCAAACCATTGTTTATCAAGAACTAAAGCCGAACCTGAACTGCTAGTGTGAAATCTTTGTGGAATGTCCTTGTGCCTTCCCCAGTGTCAAATGCCTGTGCTGGGGGCCCAGTACCCCAGGGCTTGCTCAAAGAGTGGTGGGGGAGCAGCCTGGTCCTGAGCGGTGCGAGGCTGGCTGTCCGGCAGGACACAGATCCGCTTGGCATGCTCATTGAGGCTCACAGGAGTATTGCCACTGACCGACACGGTAGGAGAGATTGCCTGCAATACCTGCGGGTCTTACAACACGAGTTACACCAGGGGGGTCAGCTGGATAGGACCCCCGTGGGCAAAGCTAAGCAGGGGTGAAGGCTATGCTTCTGCAGGCTGCTGTGAGGGCTGGGTACTGCTCACAGTGCCGGCGTCACAATTGTTCTAGAAAGCTATCTTGTCTGGAAGGAAAGATATGGGCCACGTGCTTTTCTTCAGCAGAATGTTGCAGAAGGACTCAGTCCCACAATGTCTCACAATGGCTTTGAGTGAAGCTTGCATAGGGATGGGAATTAAAAAGTAAGTTAAAGTTTGGTGGGTGAGTTATGTGCTTGCACTCTGCTGGCCAGTACCTTTTTCTGTTTGCCTCTTTCTTCCCCTCTCAGAACAGCACATTTCTGCTATTTTAGATCTAGCTTTTCAGTATCCTTGGGTGGATCCTTGCACTTCGTGGCAGCGAGAAGGTATAATTTTAGCATATTTTAGTTTTTATGCCATGCTCTCTCAATCTGCCTCCTTACCTCCTTTTGTTCTTTTTCTCTTAAGCAGAAAGGCAACAGAAACCAGGCACTGAAGAAAATGAATACTGCTGCTGACAACAAAATCTAGAGCCAACTGTTGCAGTCAGTTTTAATTTGCATTCCCTGGTGAAGCCCTGAAGCTTACTGGGACATGGAAACACACAGGCTAGAGCAATTTAAGATCATGCACAAAACTACTGCTTTTTTTACTTCTTTCTCCTTGCAATTGTTTAAAGGGCATGTTAGCAGGGATGCAGACTTCTGCCAAACCTATACAGCTTTTAGGACGTCCACGCACAGGCTGAATTCTCAGTCCTGAGTGAGGAGAGGTGGGCACGTTTCTCGTGCCCCAGCTGGAGAACAATACAGATTTAGTGCCTGTTTGCTTACAAATCTCTAATCTCAGTCCTGAGTCCCTCCACACATAAATACATGAACCACTGTGCGCAGTCTGCCTATCCTTGCCTCACTTTGGACACAGTTAGATGACGTATTGCTAATTTTTGTTGATTATTGTTTTGCGTTTTGTAGCTTAGTATTGTTTCATTAGTTTCTTTGTGTTTCATTGCAGGAGAGTGAGTTTGGTGACCCAAATACATCCCTTCTCATCCCACACCTGACATTCTTTTAACTATTGGGAGAGGCCATGATAAAAACACACTGTGAGCTGCACCATTACAGCCTTTGTAATGGCCTTAGAGGGCTGAACATATTTTAATGATTGTATACAAAGATACTCAGCAGCTAAAGCATCTGTTTTTGACAACAGAAATACTGGTTGAAAGCATCACCTTCCTTTTCTTCAAAATTTATGACATTGTCTTTAAAACCAGTGTCTTCTGCAAATGACACAGAGGGAAAAGCATGCTTGGAAGGGGGAATGGAGAGGAGGACAGGAAGGAAGAGGAAATAGGATTTGTCACTGTGGATTAATAAGCCAGAGAATGAATGTTTGGGCAGTAGTGCTGAACTGGAACCAGCATCAAATAATCACTGCGAAAAACTAATAAACATTTTAGCACTCACCGGTGAGGTGCTAATGAATTTGTATGTATGCTTTTGTGTCCACATAGGGGAAGAAATCAAAAACTAAATATTAGTTACTTAATTAATACTATCCTTAAGGAAAGATTTTGTTCCTCTTGGCCATCTTATCAGGCAGCAAAAATGTAGTAAGTTCAGAGTCTGATGGGCATGAGATACTTCAATAAAAGAGCAAAAATGAAATAAAATCTAATTGTGTTCCAGACAACCCTATTTTTTAAAGAAATATATATATTCAAAATCCAGTAATGATTTTATGGTGCTTATTAATAGAGTCAAGAAAGCATTATAAGTTGCAAAATATCTTGTGACTGGATTATTATTAGTCACAAGACTACAAGATATTAATGATTTCACAGGATACCATAAAAAGACTCACAAATATTTTCACAGCTTTCAACGTTATATGATTTCCATTTTTTAATGGGGCAAGCTGTCATTTGGGTCAACAGGTATTTAGACAACTCCTCTGTGGCCGTAACATATTTACAAACACATAACTGCAAACTTTTTTTTAAGTTACGAATGCTTGTCCGTTTGAAAAACAGATTACCTATTTATGTGCTTAACTATGGATCCCTTTTCCTAACTTTAGATACCCGATTTTTAAAGTGTTTGTCAAAGTAACAGGTTATTGGTGTGTTATAGGAGGAAATTAAAATAGCATCCCAAAGACTTGATCTGAAAGTCTGGTGTTCTCTTCATTATATTCCAGCTTTCCTCAGACTTCAGATCTTTATCTTCTCTCCTTCCAGACTTGGCAGTGGAGACATTTGGCAAAGTTTTCTATACAGTTCTTGGGACCAGGGATTTGGTATCCGAGAACCATCTTTCCATAGTCTTGCCAGCAGGGCTATTTTATTTCATGGCAGGTACAGCTCATATGTAGAAAAACGTGTGAAAGTCTCTAGCTGGAATTCTCTCTTAGTTGAGGACTTTGTTCTACAAATTACTCATGTTAAGATATTTGTCTAACCATCTTCTACAGTACCTTTCAATTTTACTTTTAAGTTCTGCATATGCAATGATCTGTCTCTTCTGTTTTAAGGCTGCATAAAGAACTCTCTAGTTAGCATCAAATCTGGAAATCGGTTCACAGTGTGTACAGATATCAAGACTGTCAAAACAGGAGATATTTTTAAGTGTCTGATCTTCCTAATTTGTTCTGCAGAGCCAGTTTAAATACTTCTGAATGTATAATCTGAAAGACTTGGTCTTGGTGACTGTTCCCTATTGATGAAACCTTGAGTAGGAGTAAAAAAAACCCATAATGCAGAAGAGTTCCCCAAGTGTAGTCACAGATGAACATAAGACAAGTCAGCTGCACTGGACTTGCAGCCATTTCATTTGTGTTGCTGATAACAACCAGTGCAAGACACTTCACTGAAAGATATAATAAATTCTACAATAAACAGTTCAGGAATACTCTGCCATGAAGAAAAGGGCTTTTTTCACCTCAGGAAACAGAACTCTGAAGGATACAAGCATGTAAATACTTCCAGAATGGCTGGATTGTAAGCATTTGCTGTTAGAATTCTGAATATTGTTATTGTTATTATTAATAAGGTTCTTTAATCCTTGGTCACCCTTACTGGTTGCTTGGTCTCAGTGATACTTTACGACAAATGGATACCTTATACAGGTTAATGGTTTAAAGAGAACACTTTCTCAATACACAATTTTGACTTTGCCACTGTTCAATTTACTAGTCCTCTAGCTTTCATGTTAGGTGAAGTATGGCTGATGTGTTTTCTTAGAGATCACTTGCAGCACTGTACATTTTATCCAGCTGATCTTTTCAGACAAGCTTTTTTCAAAGCTCTGTTCATTCTCATTGCCTCACTTGCATCTCAGCTTCAGAAACAAACACAGGGCCCTATCTGTGGGGAAGCAGATTTTGCTACCCTCTTACATTTAAGCCTTTTCATACTGGGAAGCCTGTCATACAGAGATGAACTGGGATCCCTTTTCAGATTGCTCTGGGTCTTGGCCCATGACCTTGTCCAAGCCTCAGCTAAAAGTGAATTTTTACAGCTGCTTGAAGCCATTGAGAATGGAAATTTAGAAGTGAAATGCTGACACCACCTTCCCCATTACAGCATTTAGCTGCTTCTGTCATGCTGCAATCAGCCCTGTATTGTAAGTGTCTGTGTTGTGAGCCTCTCTGATCTAAACATTTGTTAGCTTAAAATATCGATTCAATTGCAATCCATTATGCTCTGCTCAGAAAACCCATCTGGCTCCAAAGGCTGCTGCCACATGATGTGCTGCTACTGCAAAGCCAAAGGCCTGATTCTGGCCTTGCTTGCACTGCTCTGCATCTCAAGGAATGGCACTGAAGTAGCTGAAAGCGAACCACCCCAGAGCAGGTGTGGGGAATGAGTCAGCCACAGGTGTACAGCTACATCATGCACTCTGTCCAACGTGTTTTCCCAGTTTTGCTGCTACCCGCAGTATCAAGGAGTGAAATTCAAAGTCTGAAAGAAAAACTCATCAAAAACAGAAAACACCTTTGGATTTTTTCTCGAGGAGATGATTGTAACCCCATTTCTTTCCTGC
>NW_009221166.1:23251-56992 GCF_000690835.1 Fulmarus glacialis | reverse complement strand
CGGAATCACCATTCAAGACACTTTCGGGCATTTCTGAGACAGCTCTTTGAAACAAAACTGACTCCATAGGAGTGGAAAGTAGAATCATGATTTTTAAAGGAAATGCCAAGAAAAAGATATAAAATATTCATCACCTAGAAGAATCACTTTTTACTGCAAACCATTTTAGTGTCTGTTGTGCTTGCAGGTGAAAATACCCGATTAAAAACCTCTAGATGAGAGTCCTGGTCTCATGGCGTGCCTATGAAATCTGCTGGGACTACAGTGGGTCTGAAGAAAAGACATGGGAAGGCATTTTCAGCTTACTGTTGCCGTGGACTCACGTTGCATGTTTTCTGCCTTCTGCTGAGCAAAACCAGCAAAGAGCCCAGTTACCTAGGAAAGCAGTTATGTTTTGTGCTATATATAAGTGATAAGGATGACAGCTGCTATGAGCACCCAGGGAGTAAATGCTACCATGCCACTTAGGGTCAGGATCAAGAAGATCACCAGAGCTCAATTTTTTATGGCTTTGGGGCATCTTACTTATTAAGCTTCATTACCAAGAGTGACTAACCTAGGAGTTCAAAATGAGCTCTGAACGCCTTTCTGTGGCATGAGAGAGCTGGGAAAGATCTAATTTAACTAGATGGTGCACGAACAGCTCTTTCCTATCTATCCACCTTTCCAGTAATAATGAACTACTCAATACATTTTTCTACAGAGCAGGAAAGAGAATATGAGAGCACTGAAGGCACTCGTTAAAACCTGAAAACAGGCTGAAGTTGCATAAGCTTTCCAAGGGCTTTGATGCAGGGGTGGTAGCAGATGGCTGAAGGAGGGGTACACCCCGTCGTTCGCTTGCCCCGGTGACGGGGACGACAGCATGGCTCACGAAGCAGCCCCTGAGCTACCGCAGATTTTAGCACAGCATAAAACAGTAAGCTGAGATGTAAGCTGAGTTTATTTAATTTTGCATTCTGAAAACTGCAGTGAATCAGGAGGTTTTTCGTGAGTCATTTGGTTGTCCCCATCACCGGGGACACGGCAGCAGCCTTGCTCAGAGCGATACGGCAGCTGGCAGAAGGGGCTTGTTGCTGCTGATCTCTGCTACACGTGAGTCCCAAAAGCCCCGTGGCCCCAGTGCCCAGCACCTGCAGGATGCTCCCGATCAATCCCTCGGCCACTCTCTGACCCTGCCACAGGGTTGCTGGGTCCTCCCGGTGACGCCGGGTGGGTGCTCCAGGAGGGTGCTGCTGCCAGAGCTCCTGCAAAACCCTGTTACAGTCCCTGTGATGGCTGCTGGAGGGTGACAGGGAGGACTATTTGTGGCTGTGCCAGGAAAGCCACACCGAGAGAGGATTCAGTTCACGCTTTTGACTCAATTATGTGAGAATGGAAGAATTCCTCTGCACCTTGAAATGTCCACAGGGTGGGAAAGAGCATGCAGATGCAGTGTCTATTAAATGTAACGGACTGGGATCAATAGTGATTCAGTAGCCTCATATCATGAGATTCTTCCCTGCCCAGGCTATTTAACTCATGAGAGCACACTGACCACCCATGCACAAACAATACGCTAAATGCCCCAATCAAAACGAAAAGCAGAAATTCTCTCTTCAATTTTAACACAAAAGCCATTAATGATTTGTTTTTAAATTGTATTCATTATATACAGAGAACAGAATATAGTTTACCACTTCATTAACTGACACACTATGAGAAATAACACTCACAGGAAAAAAAAAAAAGGATTTGAAATTTATTTTCATTATGATTTAGTTAGGGAAACCAAAAGCTAATAAAGTACATGTAATAGGTTTGTATCCCCATTAGGTTAGGTAGAATGTAAAGCCTAACACAAAAGAGAGCTATTTAATACCTTTTTGTAAAACAGTGGCCCTGTAAACCCCAGCCCAGTGAATAGCCTTTATTCATGAAAGCAGTTCCACTGACTCCAGTGAGAAGGTGCCCACAGAGGTGACCCTCCTACGCCAGACTGGACCTTTCGTTTGAGTCTCACTGTAGCACTGGTTATTCATTGATACTTGTAAGACTCTGAGCACAAAGCAAGAATGCAATGGGTTTTGTTTATATTTGTAGTTTGATACTCGCCTAGTGTATGCGCAACAAAACAGAAAAATACTAATACTTATAAAATAATTTACGGATACTAATTTCCATAGATGATTTCATAATCTGTAGTATATCCTGTACACACAACTAAACTTGAACTTCATGCAAGACACATTTTACAACATGCAGTCCCACTTTGACCTGCAACTTTCAGCTAAAATCACTCTCAACAGAAGGGATTACTTTTCTGGTAAATTTTGGCAAAAAAATAATTTTGCAGATAGGCCAAAAGATGCAAGATGAATAAGGAAAGGGATAGATCATGCACTAACAAAGAAAACGGCTGAGAAGATTTCAGATCTATGTATCTGGAGTAAAGCTGGACGTGTACATTGGCTCCCTGACTGGAGCTTTAAAGGCCACTGCATGATGAAGAATTCACATTAATTCTTATCTTTGCAGTATTGTGCAGTCTTTGGGTAAGACACAATCACGACTGAAATTTCTCACTGCTATATTAGACACAAGAAAGCTTTTTCTGTGCCAAGCATGCCTCACTTTTTTCCCACCCCTGAACAAAAGTACCAGTCATAGAAAACACCGTAACCCAAAACTAAACTAGGAATTTGTTCTTTGGCAAATGTGCTTTTAGCACAACAAAAAGGGAGCAGAAGGATATGAGACTAACTTTCTGACATTCCCTAACAGATAAAATTCAGTGTGTGGGCAATATATCACGCTTGCAGAAACTAAATGTGCTACTTTGTGTCACGGGCTGTCTTTACCACTATGTATATATTAGCAGCTTTGTGGAGCCACTATTAAATTTAAAAGCCTGTAGATAACCTGACAGTAATTTTGGTGGGGTTTTTTTTTGCCATTCCCCCAACAGTAAGGAATTTCTCTTCACAATACCTCCAGGCTCATAATGATCTGGACCCGTCAGAGGGGAGCAGCTGATGTGCTGGAGGGCAGGGCTGCCCTGCAGAGGGATCTCAGCAGTCTGAGAGGAGCTGCAAAAAGACTTACAAAGGCGAAAGAAAACTCTTGCATGTCCATATCGTTTTGGGCCCCTGGTACAGGAAAGACTTTGACAAACTGGAGGGAGGCCAGTGGAGGGCCACCGCGATGGTCAGGGGCTGGAGCACACAGTGTACAAGCTGGGTTTGTGTAGCCTGGAGAGAGGGCTGGTAGAGAGGGGTGTGAAGCAAGGGGAGAGATCTAATTGCCATTTTCTCCTCCCTAAAGGGGAATTATAGAGAAAACTCAGATAAACTTTTCTTAGAGGTGCACAGCAAAAGGACGAGAGGCAATAGTCACAAATCGTAGCAAGGGAAGTTCTGATTTGCTGTAAGAAAAGAAATTTTCACCAGGATGGTGAGCACTGGTACAGTTCGCCCAGAAAGGCTGTGGGATCTCCAGCCACAGAAGTACACAAAACTCAAAGAGGCCCTGAGGAATCTGATCTATCTTTGAACATGGCTGTTTGGACTAGACAATCTCCTGAAGACCCTCCAATCTAACTTATTCTTTGATTCTGTGACAAGTTAAGAAATGGTATCTCTCAATCTGTATGAGTTGAAAGTGCCACCCACAGGTGAGATTATCAGCTTGGTACTGGGACAAGCTGCATCAAAAAGCCTTGAGAAACCAATCTTGAAATTGTATTCATATGCAAACAGAAGTTTATAAAAACACTTATAACTCTTTCCTTTCAGACTGGCATAATACTTTTAAGGTATTACAAAATATGTGCCTAAAGTTGGGTTCACATATGTAAATATATGACAAGATTTTTCAAAATTTAATGAAGGACGCACCCACCTAATGTCTTTGGTAATCAGCTGATTTATTGAGGCCTTTCAATAGGATTTTGAAGCTTAACTGGAGACATCTGTATCTGCAAATGTAGCTGGGATATCTAACAAAAAGTGTAGCAGTAAAATGTATACTAAATCTTCCTGGTACTGTTTTTAATGACTTTTTGCTATTAAAATGACATATGCAGATTTCATGCTGGTATGTTATGAAGCCTTACTGCCATTCATTCTGAACGACCTGCATAGTATATTCATTTTTCCTATGATTTAATAAGTGGCAAAAAAAAGGGAAATGAGTGGCCAAGCTCCACAAATGTTATTTTTTGCATCATATCACAAACTCCTATTGATATGTCTATATAGTACTATATAATCCTGTGGTCTTTTTATGACTGGTTAATAGGAACTAAACAAGGATAAAGATACCAGCACAAACTCAGTAAAAAAGAGAATCACCAGAACATATTATTTGGGAAAAAATGCTGGAGGCAGTTCCACTCTTGTTCCTGATGTTGCTAGAGGAATTAGGTTTTTTTAGTGCATTTAAACAGAAACAAGAAAAATGCTCACTAATATCTTCTCTGGTTGACTTTCAGAGGTCGAGGTCCTGTACACTGGGTTTGTTATGGATTGCTAAGAAACACCACCATCACTCTGCCAACTCCTTATCTTCCTGACAATACCTGCCACATTGTGTACATTACCTCTTTTACAAGTTGCACTGACGTATCATACCTATAGATAGATGAATGGACAGGGACAGGATATCTGGAAACGCAGGAAATAAAGTCATGGGTGCAGGACATAAAGCACTATAGGGTTACAAAGAGAACTATAGGGTTACAGAAACATCATCAACTCATCATAATCACTCCCTGGACATAGGTACTGAAAGGGAGCTGGTATTCAGAAAAGATGGAAATAATGGTAAAAGCGGTGTGTGTGAATGGAGTGACAGACTGATGTTTCAGAAAGGGATCCCCGATAAAACAAATTCTGTTTGCATACAAAATTACTTTGGGGAAAGATAGTGGGTCATTTTTAGAGTCTGCTGTAGAATTCCAGAGTTAAATCTGGATATGGATAGAGATGCTCAAACTGTTATTACAGGGAGAAATTCTGCAGAGAATTGTCTCATTATGGCAGACTCCGATTTCTCAGATATAGACTGGAGAACAAATGCTACTGAAGGCAGCCCAGATATTCCGGAGTGTGACAACTGACAGATTTTCTGACAGAAAGCAGAGAGGCTTCTTTCTAAACTTGGTTACAGAAAGTATTGAGGTCGTTATAGGACAGCTAATTGTAAAAAATAGCATCGGACCACATGAATGTTGGTTTAATTTAAATAAAATGGAGGGATAACAAAAATAGATCTGTTAGTAAGTCTGTTTGTCAGAATTTTAAAGAAATGAGTGAAGGCAGCAGAAGTTAATTGTTTGGGGACTTCTCTGTGGTGGAGACTTGGCTTTCTTTAAGGCAAAACACAGAAGAATTTCTGGAGCTATTAAATGCTGCAAAGAAAAAACTTCTGGAAAAAAGCCTCAAAACCTAGCTGTATGCAAACCCACCTCAAAAATGGTGCTAGATGGAAATGGAAAAAGGATGATCAGCAATAAAGGCTGTGCCTTATAGGCCAATTTTCAATAAGGGCTCTTGAAACATGGGCTCAAAGACAGAGCCAACTGATAGGAAACGAGAACAGAAAGGAAATCTGCATTACTGTAGATGGAAGCAAAACTTGAAGCTCCTTGTTTTCACCCAGTGCAACCAGAAAACCTCCGTTTCAGGATTCAAAAAAAGCTGGTGTATGAAATCCTGCTGCTGGTGAGAAGCGTCTTAAGTAAGTCTCTCCACTCAGAACTGGTGCCATGTGACTGGAAAAGAGGCAATCTGGTGCATTTCACAAGTACCTGGATAAAACAGGCTTACGAGGTAGGCTTCAATATAATACAAAGCTTTAGAGCAGCTTTTAAAGAAAAAACTAATTGAAAATGAAGGTAAACATAAAAGAAGATTAAAAAATAACAGATATCTGCAAAAAAGTGGATCCTAAGAGAGCCACAGAGTCTAGGCTAACTTGATACCTTTCTTTTATAACCCCTTTCTCAACAAATAAAATGTGGTCGGTCTAATCTATCAAAACTTTGGCAGAATGGTGATTACCATGCTAGTGGGAAAGTACTGGTGAAGCTTGAGAAGATGGGGATTAGTAGATGATAGCTAAGGCAGGTAAAGGAACCAGTTAAAGAAAGATACTGCAGGACTACGTTGAAATGCTACTGAAAAACTCTTGGGCTGGAAGTAGGATTACTATTACTTTTTTCAGTACTGATTACCCTTTGAACCAATCTTGTCTGAATATTTCTCTTAATGACCTTGGTTTTAAAAAGAAATATACTAATAAGGTTTTGGGAGACATTATCAATGTAAAAAAGGGGAGTGATATGTGGAAAAATCAGGAGTACCTTGCAGGCTGGAAAAGTAGAAATGAGATGAAATTTCACTGCATGCATTTAGTTGCTAATAAATTTTTTTAATGTAATTGAAGCCTCATCAGAGTGGTGTGACACCAGAAGAGCCCGTGTGTTTTAAAGGATTGTGAAATAACTAGGATTAACCAGTGCAATGCCTGAGTCAATTAGGGAATTACAATCCTAGATCAGACCTAGTGAGGTATTGCCATGAGAAATATGAGAGCTCTGGAGAAATGTAATCTGGAGTACTCTGTACAGTCTTGGTCATCCATATTCACCAAAGATGAATTCAGACTGGAACTGATGAAGGGAAAGTCTATGAAGATAATCAAGAGAATGCAGAACCTCTCATGAGATGAGAGAATGAGCAGCAGGAGGAATGATTCTTACTTTCCCATCAAAGTGCCTCTTATTCCCTAATCCCATCTGTCTATCACAGTAGCCCCGCTGGGCAGGGGAGAGCAGTGCAATGCCGTGTCTGGAAGGATGCATATTTGGACTGGCTGGTGGCTGGTGCCTAACAAAAAGAATAACGGTTGAAGTCTGCCTGCTTTTCCCTTTAGCGGAGGCTCTCATTTTTCTTTTTTTTCCTCTGACTTGGCTGCTTTTTTCACAACATTTAAAGAAACATAATTATCTTTGAGATGTTGGGTGTTCTTTTATATTTGATTGAAATAGTGCAATGGATCAGAAGTTCTTGAAAGTCAGGACTGAAGGACAGAAATGGACTATATAATCACATGAACCTCATTTCCTTAGGGAACAAGTGTAAAAACAGGGATGGCACAAGAATAAATAGGGACAGACTGCTGATGAAATTAAAAAGGCAGGACAGTAGCAGCAGGTCTCTATCAATCAGAGAATTAAACTTCCAACTGGTATATTAGATACAAAGGGTATAACTAGTTTTAGGATTGTAATCAGGTTATGAAATGGATTATATGACATGATCGCCTTCAGGAAGTCCTCTCCTGTCCTATCAGGAACAAGGGTGTGCTAATACGATGGCTCTATCCTAATGACTGCAAGATAACATTTTAAGATTTGCAAAGGGGCCTACAGATCAGTTTAAAAGCCATTTGCAGAAGACACGTTTACTCCATAGTATATCATATTTGTTCATCCTTGTCACTGAAAATCTGTTTTGCCAAGTTGCAGGCAGAATCTCTGACTATTGCTTGCTCTGTTTTTCTTTCTCCCTGGAAAGGCTGGGCGCTGGACTGCAGTGGTGTAGAACCTTGACAGCACAGAGAAAAGCAGTGGCGGCTTGCCCATAACTCAAGTGCTGCACCTTATTTCCATACAAATATACAATGAATTGTATAAGATTTTACATCAGAATTCTTTTTTTTATTTAAAGAGCGCTGCAAATGCAGGCAGCACTTTACAGAGCAATCCAAAATTGCTGTGAAGGTCACAAAAAAGGGAAAGCCATGTAAAAGCGTAGCATTGTCCTCACAAAAAAATTGTAAAGACTTAAATGAATTTCAGTTTATTGCTCTGATATGAAAAGAGTTTGAATTCCTGATGCATGAGGATGAGCTTTGCCAGAGGATTTTTTAATGAACTACTAACGCATAATTTCCTTCTGCCAGATAAAGTTAGGACCTATCAGCCATGTCATAAACTGCTAGCAAGTCTCTGAACTTCTTGTTCAGCTCAGGGAGGAACAGCAATTTGTTTGGAGTAGAAGGACTGGAGAGTGATGCTGGGTGGCACTGGGTGAACTTTTGTACACTGGCTGCGGTGTCAGCATATGAGCAGTGTAGGAGTTTCCAACAGAGCTGGTAGAAAATGGGAAAACGGTTGGCCAGGGATATTTCATGGAAATGCAGTTTCAGCAGAATCCAGCAGCTATCTGCGAGTGCGGTGACTTCAATGAAACTTAGTGAATTTATAAATTGTTCTGAACTTCTCATTTTGCTTCTGCACTACTGTCAGTCTATATTAAGCTTTATATGATATAAACTTTGATTAGACTTTGATTAAACTTTGATAGAGACTTTGATTAATAGTACTGTATGGAGAAGCCAGAACAAACCCCCCCAGGGGCTGATGAAGAAAAAAATGTCAAGTGCTGACTAGCCAGCATAATATGCAGTAAACAGGAATGAGAAGCTAATCCATAATTTAAACAATGTGTTAATTAATACAGCATAAATAATGAAATCTGTGGTAAATCCAGGGAGTAATCTTGTCTATCTGCTCATCTAGGAGCAGCTAGAACACCATGCCCTTGAGTAAGATGAGAGTAACTGTATGCTAACGGATGGAAGACTCTTTCCAATCAGATGATCAGCAGGATTTTTTGCTTGCTGATTTTACTAATTTTAAGACGGGAAGTCTTTCTAAAATCAAATGGCATAGTGGGAAAATCGAAGGAAGTAAAAGGAGAGTGCCGAGGGAGAATGCCAGTCTGCGGGCGTGATTCCAAAATAAGATGCTACAGAAAGCGACAGCCCTGACCTTCCCTACCCACCCTGATGCCATGTCCCCTCTGCCTCCCCAGGGCTGGCACTACCAGTCGTGTGACACCCCCCTGCCCCAGGAGGTCCAACTGGATCCCGCTGAGGCTCAACCAAGTTAACAATGGGGAAAATAAAAGTGTCCGAGGACCCAGCGCGCAGCCACGGGAATGCCAGTGATGCGACAGGAACACGCAGCTTGGGTGAGGTGCCGGCAGGACTTTCCATGATTAAATCAGAGATTTTCAAGGGCAGCCTGCAGGTAGGTTGGCTTCAAGTGATTGCAGAATAACCACCCTGAGCCAATTTGCCAGTCCAGGTCTGTCTATCACTTTGTCAGTCCTAAGACCTGTCGAGCCAGCAGAGCAAACGTAGTGGGATGCTGCCATTATGCTGGATGTCCAGAGACCCAACCAAGGAAGAGTCTCGTAGCCTTTAGGCTGATCTTACTGTGTCAGCAAATCTGCCTAATACTTAGTCTATGGCAGTTTATTGTGAAAGTGTTTGTTTTCATAGCAAAGACTGTGAAACTACTGCTTATTTACTAAATGGCTTGAAGGGTGGAGGCATTTTTAAGGGAATTACTTGCAGACTTCTGAATTTATTGGGGTAATCCAACAATCCAAACACTTTCAACTCTGGGATTTCGGTTCCCTGTGACTTGGAGGTAGATCCAGTGCAGGACCTGGTTGCCCAGCCCTGGGAGCAGAACTGAAAACACGGGGTGAAGGGCCCAGGTGCTCAAGGAGTTTCAGGCAGTTGGTGGATGTAGGCTGGCACTGAGATCAGCTAGCCCACCCTAGCCTCCAGGCTATTGCTGTTAGACTGTTTCTGGTAGCTGAACTAGCTCACCTGCAGACGGTTCAGACACTTCTGTCCACATATATGCCCTCATGCAAATAGATGGATGCAGGATAAGCATCAGTTGTTTCAGTGGACCTTCTGCCATTGCTCCCCCCACATGCAGAGCTGCCCCATTCCTCATACAGTTCCCACCTAGAATAGGATTGCTGAATCTAGTGACTCAGACCATGAAGGTGTTTAGGACATGACTTTTCTACAGAGTAACTGAGAGAGAAGAAAAAACAAACAAACAAAAGCAATGCAGTGGGAGTGCTGCGCTCAGAGCACATGAAGAGAAAGGAAGGGAAACAGACTCCCATGAGGAAAAGACTGAGGAATTACTTATTTTCAAGGCACATTTGTCTTCTAGAGAGTAGGTATTTCTTCAAACTCAAAGGAACCACCAGGGTGGAAAAGGTGGAGGTAATAGGGGGGTTAGCACAACTCTAGCTTAGTCCAGCATCATGCTGAAGTTGTTTGTCTTCTTGAGGAATTAGCACTGAGAAATCACCAGCTTCCCCCCTAAGCCGTTTCACTCCTTCTACTCTGGGAGGGACCTGGCTGCTGGTTGTAGGCAGAATAAGAAAGATCTAATTGTGCCTCTAATTGTGCCAGTTTTGATGAAATCTTAAAGAAGAATCAGATTTTTAGATAATAATTTAGATACTGTTTTATCAATACTCAGATTTCTCTGGGTGCCAATGCAGAAGAGAGATGCCACTGCACAACGACTATCTATGGCCTCCCGCATAAGCAGTGTTCTGCTGCAGCAGTCATGGTACAGTGCTACACAATCCTTGCTGGAAGTTTACGTTGCATTTTTTTAATTCATGCTTGGGGAGCCCAGGCAAGTGCTAAAGGATCCTTGTGGTCCATCTTCTGGGCTTTTGAAGTGGCCCTCACTGCGGTGTATGGAAGACTGAGAGGGAAGGTTTTGCATACATTGCGCAATATTTTTCTTGATCTTCATAAGGACGTATGTACATGCCTGTATGTATTTCTTACCTTGATTAGCAGGGCTTAAAGACTGAAATAAAAAATAATCCACACCTAGCCAACACCCATTACAAAACGAGGAATCTTCAGTCACGCTGACAGCATTCTCCTGTTGGGAATGATGCTATTTTGGTGCATTTGGAATGGAAAACGTACAATTTCATAAATAAAATATTTAAGTTTTTCTTGTGGTCATTAATGGCTTGATATTAGAAATACCCTGCTTATAGACCAAAACATTTCCAGTATCATTCATTTTCCATGCCAAATTTGTGGTTTGTGATGGAAGCATACTTTTAAGAACATGGATCAGCGATGGCACTTATCAATTGTCATGATAACTTTGTCCCGCAGGACACAGAACTAAAAGAACAATAATAAAAACCAAGTAGCATTCTCCAAACAAAGAAAATCAATCAAACACTCTGTTTATTGATCCGAGTTAGAAATCCCTACAGCAGGCATAGTGAGTGGACAGCTAGCTGAAGCATATACCTTATGGCTAGGCCTTCTAAAACACCCAGCTGTAGCATGATACCACTGAGAGGAATTATGCTCTCCTTATGCAGCCTCACAGCAAATCTACCATCCTATAGTGCAACACATTACCCTTAACACTTCTTTAAAAAAGGAGAGAGAACAGAAAAAGCGTTTTCACAGCTGGTAATGTACTGAAACATATTAGCTTTCATCAGGAGAATATAATGGTACTACTGTTTAAGCAAATGCTACAACCTTGTTTAATTTTCTTAGTTTTTTAAATGGAGTCTTTTCTCCTTGGAAGATGGAAGAAAATTGGGGAAGAGAGGATAAGTAAATATTTTCAGCCTTCTCAGCTGAAATCCATAATTATAGTTCTATTCCTTTCTGGTTTCTGATATATAGATTTCACAGAGCTGATTGCCGGCTTCAGGAACCATCTTTGCCTTTTAAAATGAAGCATTTCAGGTTTTCTCTAATTAACAACCACTTGCAGAGTACATCACAGGTTTAGTGCCTACTCACCAGCCAAGTTTCTCATAGACATATCTGTTATTGCAGTAAAATGAGGGCAAGAGGCCTTCTGTATTAATAATTTATGAAGATAGCTAAATTACAGCTGACCATAGAGTATTCGGGCTATGTTCTTCTCCGAAGCTTCTCTCTGGAGTCTCTTTTTCTGGGGGACAAAGCTTCTTGAAGTGATAATACCTTGTTCTGAATGATAATAGTTTGGACTGGTTGGTGTGGGGCAGCATCATTTTGAGAAATAGCTGTAAGAAGTGCTTAGGCAACCTTCCTTGTTGCACCAACAGAGCACCAACTAATTAAAATAGAAACTTTGGCTTTCTTTTCCCCTTAAGGTGACAGAGTTTTAGATCTAAAGAAACAAAACCAAAACCCCAGGAAGCAGGACAGCTGTTATTAGACGTCAGTTCAAAGGGGAGGTAAATGAAAAGCCTCTGATGTATCCACAGGAAACTGCCCAGGATCAAGGTCTTCACACCGTTACCCACTTTGTTCCCAGTCCTTTTTCACCCTGTCGGTCTCACTGAATGCTATTCATAATAAGCTAACTAGACCCAGACCTTGTTGGAGCAAGGTGCTGTCACAATTTTATCTTGTGCGTGAGTTGTACATGAGTTGTTTCTTAAAAACAAATGGCAAAACTGCTGCATTTCCTTCCTCCCTCTGTCCCTCCGCTCCCCCTCCCTTCCTCCCTTCACTCCTCACCACCTCATGACATTTGTGTCACCTTCTGAATCCCAAGTTCTCATTCACCTCATTTCCTTGCTAATAATTTCTGCCCACGTGCAGCCATAAGGCGAAACAATGGTGCAATATAAAAGGAAAGCTGTCAGGTAGCCAAAAGGAGCATCAAAAAAGCAGTAGAGGAGGAGATGTTCTTATATCTGTATTGCTGACTGACAAAACCCTATTGCAGGACATATGCATGCATTTTCCATTTTAAAGAAGTAATCATGCTTGCAGAACCTTAGAAGGAAACCCAGAGCTTGAAGGAATGAGTATTGTTGTAATGCTCAGGAGATGACTTGTATTATTTCAGATAAACATGGCTGAGAACTGATGGACATGTATTCCATAGACACTGGCATTTTCTTCACAGAATAACTGTTTTCTGCTGTGCCGTTTTCTGTTTTGAATAATACCGTATGAACCTCATTACTGCAGTTTGGAGGGTTTTGAACATTCACAGAAAGAAGCATAGGGAGAAGAGCAATAGTTTGATTGATGCAATTTTCACATTGGCCCCGTGGATAATCAGAAGAGCTCTTCTATTACAAGGACATGCAGAAAGCAAAACATTATAAATCCTACCCATAACCGAGGGCCAGTAAGAAAGGCTAAAAAACCTCCAACAACACAGGCTTTCTTGACAGGGTCATTGTTAACAGCTTAATAGCAGCTAGCAGGCAAGATCTGCTCTTATGCCAGGAGTACAAGGCACACAGCAGTTTGAAAGAAGGATAAATATGTATGTATAGAAATTACATCTTCCTAAAATGATAAAAAACGAATAGATTAAATGAACCCCTACCTTGGAGAGCCTGGAGTGTACGAGTCTGTACAACAATACAGAGCTGCAGGACCAGCTGTGGTGCGCTTTCCAGAAACGTGGCTAGCAAATGCAGCATACTCACATCTGCATACTCATAGACCATTTTCCAATAAAACCGCCATCTGTCATTCTCTCCACTCCGTCGACTCCGGATACCCAAGTATATTGTGTGGAAATACCTAGAAATAAAAGACAGCGGTTATAGAAATGCGGAACGATATTTTACAGGTAACACTTCTGCTTGAAAATAACCAACATTTTTTCAGTGTACTTCAAAATAATGAACATTTATTTAAAAGGTTTATCATATTGCAATTTATAATAGTTGATGTGATAAGAGTAAACTAAACTGAGGACAAGACTTGCCTTCATAAAACCATTTTAAAAACTTAGCATTGTCTTATTTGTTAAATAGTATTCCTTTCAAGGACCCAGTTTTCTGAATTGAAATATAAAGGGGATGTGTTGATTATATGGTACCCCTCAGAGTTTTTTCGAATAACGGGGGGGAAAAAGCTGATCCTGCAATGGTCTCTACTCAGAGCCTGCAAAGAACTGATCTCCTGTCTGCATGACTCTGTGTGGACCTGGAAGACCATCCGCACTGCAAGCCTGGGGTGGTCTTAGCCGGGGGCCCTGCTATGGCTGAGCTCATTGTCCTGCTTTTCCACCTGTCTAATGCATTGAATATCATATTTCAGATACTGCCAAATATATAGTGCTTTTTCTCATAGTTTGATTATTTTAGGAGGAGAGAAGATGTAGCTGTGAGTTCCTATTTTAGGAGGAGCGGAGATCTGGCTGTGGGTTCCCTTGGTGATTAGAAGTGACTCACTACGACAGCTCCCGTGCAGCAGCAACAGTAAGAAGAAGCAGGAGCCAGGAGCCCAACAGGTTGCTGCTGCTGCTGGCCGTAGTAACCAGCAGATGAGAGAAGTAACGGTCAGAAAGCACGTGTCAGCTCTGGTGGCCTGTGTAAGCAGGGGGAAAAACACCTGGCGACCAACGAATTAAATAGATTTGAGTGGGTGCAGGAGCAATGACTAGTTTTAGAAAGCAAGGGATGCCTTCTGATGGCCAACCCATCTGGCTGCTGTGATGCTTTTCGTGACCCTTGCAGAGCTTGCAGCGGTCTCCCATGACACACCTGTGTCACAGCGCAACGATCACACTGGGTGGCCTTTGATCTGCTCCGTTATTCTGATCTGCTTTCTGTTATTCTGTGTCAAAAAGTCTAGGCTCTCACCCCGCTCCTACAATTTTAGTTCAAAACTAATTAAGGCTGGCTGAAAAAACAGTCTCACTTAATGAAAAATTCTGAAGATTAAGACATTGTCTTGCATCAGGGTGTCTTGTGTCCTACTGGAGTGCCCTGTTGGGCTACTAACGGATGTGGATCTCTCTTCTCTTTTTCTCACCGTATTTTTCACATCCCGGTCCTTTCACATCTTTTAAAATGTTTTCACAGCACTTTTTAAAAAATGTAATTAGATTATATTTTCTAATAAGAAAAATTTTAGTAAATTTTAACCACTTCCAATATGAATTGTTTTAATTGGTTAAGACAAAACATTTCAGTATTTCTCCTTCTTTTCACAAGCCCTTGTCTTAAAACCCTTTCATAACTGGTGGAGCATGGTGAATTGTGGAACCTCTTTTTATATAGGCTGCATGCAACCTTTCATCCCTCTTCTGTTCGGTTGTCACTCTGGCAGTATCCTTGCCGATGAGGAGATTTTTGGCCTCTGACCGGCAGAACAGCCCAAGACTCAGTTCCTCCCACAAAGAATGACCACTCTGCTTGTACCCATTGTACCTCGTACCCAGTGCACACACCACCGCAGAGCAACGGTTTTACTCAGGAATATGCATCAAACAAAACCAGGGAGTAGCACAGAGAAACAGCTGAGAGGCCAGATCTGAGCCTGCAGCATTTCTCTTGACAAGGCACATCACAGCAATATAAAAGGAAAACACATTAAATTCACATTTAAATTAAAATCACACCAGGTGGCTTTGAATTTTATCAAAGTCTCAGGTGGGAGTGAAGCAGCAATGAACCACTCAGAGATTGAGACCGCAAAGGTACAATAAGAAAGACACCAACCCTACCTCTCATGCAAAACACTGAGCAGGTCTAGATGGGTTAGAGTATGATGGGATAACAGGGGCTCTCCGATGTCCTCAGGGTTAGGTAAAGTGAAATGGCCTGCTGCCCAGATCTGAAAAAAGCCACTGAGCTGGAAAGGCATCTTTTGCTGTGCATTTCTGCTAATGGGGTCCGTTGGACCCCCAGGTTCTCAGTCACAATCAGTTTAATTGTTCCTAGACCTCTGATTAGTGTCCTGCAGCACAACAGGGACGGTAGGACTTGGATTTCCTTCTGTAGTTTGGTTTTTGGGTGGGGTTTTTTGGCCTGCCTCACATGTCCTCCCAAGGGGCACACCTGGGAATATTGCACATAGTGGGCACAGAGCATCTTCAGCATCCTTCTTTTGAGATACCACTAACTCTTGCTATAAATACCTAAAGTAGCTTTGGCTGCTGAGGGTTGTGCCAGGAGGCTCTAGCTCTGCCAGTGGAGCCATCTGCAACTTCAGTTCTACAGCATTTGTGCAAAAAATACTTTTCCTATTATGAAAATGACATGCTGTGCCAGGCAACGTCCCCTAGGGTTCTTTACCTGCTCTGCAGAGTGGTTGTGCATGGCAAATATGTTGTGATTAATGAACCCTTATGGAAATATTTCCTCTCCCATTGCACTTTATTGTGAAACACTGGCAGTGAGTTATTGGGGACTGGGGAATCATTGCTCTTTGTCTACTTAGCTCTCTGCAATTTAGACGCAAGAGGCAGAGGAGGAAGATACTTTCTCTTTTTACACACTGGGGACCAAATTTCAGCCTAGACTGATATTTTTTTCTGTCCTATCAATTTTGGCCAAATTAATTGCAGGCTGAAAGGAGCATTTACACACATAATTACTATCACTGATTTATAGGCACAATCAGGTGATTAGACAGCTAAACATTCTCATTTGCATCCACAATTAATTGCACCAGCAATTGATGTTAGGTGTGCAAATTAGCAGTTATTAAAATAAAAAGATGGTCTCATAAAATACTTCATGTATCAAAACCACTTTTTTTCCTATAGTGAAATAAATTTAAAAAAAAATTGGGAGAAAGTGCTTCTCATGTTGAGGTTTCCAAATATAGCTTAACACCGCAGTAATGACACATTCCATTTTATGCATATATGCATTACGTAATTGCATCTTAGACACCCTCACTGGAGTCCTATTGTCAGCAAATGCTATACAGACACACTCGGAGGTAGTTCCTGCCCTAAGAGGTTTTATATTTTGGTCTTCTGGTATCATTTTGGTGGAAACTCACTTTTTTCTGTAAGCCCACGTTGTGGCTCTAATATAGTTATTCCAGAAAGATGTAGGAAAAAGTAGTAACAGCTCCGCATTGGAAAATATCTTAGGTTCATTGTAGGGTAAACTGATGCCAATGCACCCGAAAGAGCAGATGTAAATGTTATTATTTTGGTTGTGATTGCATCTAGAGGCCTCAACTACAGTCTTGTGCAGGTGCTGTAAAAATATACAAAAACTGCCTATCCATTTCCCCAAAGAGCATTTAATTGACATGAAAAGAAATTTCAAGGAGTGAAAAAATGAGAGTTAGAGCACCAGAAGAAGAAGGTAAAAAAGGAGGAATGGGAAGTATGGTAACAATACTGCCATCTAGTAAAGTAACTACTTTATCTAATAAATCAAGGTAGTCCATTAAAGTTTCTGATTTCATTAGAAAAGTAAAAAACAAATAAAAAACTCCACACTCACACACCCCTCCCCCCAAATTCACAATTTCATAGCTCTTATGTTTGTGGAGAAAAGCTTAGAAGTAACTGAATTTCCTAAAGATCTTACCGTTAGAAGACTATAAAATGTACTACGAAAAAGCGGTATCAAATCTTATTATTTTAAAATTATTCTTTTTTTCTGAAGCCAGACCGCTGCTTAGATTGTCAACACTGATATAAACAAGCTTACTATTCAGAATGAAGACAATGGAGTAGGAAGCAATACTTCCTATATTGCTGATAATCAGATGGCAACATATATATCATTATTTGAGGCTTAATGTCTTTTTTACCCTCTGGAGGAAATGGAGAATGCTTCACCATTTAATTGTTTTACTTTATTTCAGTACATCACACAGTACAGTATACAGACCATTGATAAAGCATAACCCTGAAGGATATAAATCTGTGACAAGATCACAAGTGACATTCTTTTTCCATTATATTAATGAGGGAAGGCAGTAAAGTGAAAAAACAAACAGAAAAGCAGGTTAGCCCTTGCGCTGCCCACAATAAGTGTTCAAGATGCAAGACAAATAGAAGCAAAAAATTACCTATATTTGTAGTTGTGGAAAATGGGAAAGAAACATTCATTCTGATCAGACAGTGGGTCTCCAGTGTTTCCAAAATCAAGAGTCCTCATTTTGCTCCAGGTTTACATACCAGTCTTGAGGATGGTCAACATAGACTGAGATACCTACATTTGAAATACTTCTGGTGACACTTCAACTACATGATTAAAGCATGACCAATTGTGCATTTAATTGAGATGTGGTACTGTAATTATATGATAATACCAAATATTTATAGGAGTGCTTTTCAAGTTTAAAGTGCTTTACAAACATTAATTGATTAACTGGGATGAATGTAAATAGTCTCACAGGGTTCATTCCCCAGGAATTGGCAGCTGTCCAGCCTAATACCTTCCTGCAGGAGCAAGGTATAGCTTTCACTCAGCAAACTCAAACCCAGGTGAGATTTCATAAGCCCATGATGGGGATGAGTTGCCCTTTTCTTGTGTGCAGAATCATGTCACTCTTTTCTCCCTTATTCTTAGGAATGTGATATTCTGTCCTGAATTTGTGGATAAAAACCCTTCTCCTCAGCTCTTCTTTCAGTACAAGGTAGGCAATGAGGCCCCCAAAATACTTTCCAAAGAGGAGGGAATTCCTCAGAGTCAGATATTCTAGGAGAGAGAGTTGAGATGCTTCTGGCATCTGGGCTAAAGTTATCCAACCTGACTACAGTTCATCTACTCTTTTATAAAAGGCCTTCGGTGAATATCCTGGGATCACTGAAACTGAAGAGACTTTGGGAAGTGATTTAACAGAGCTTGGGTTTTTACCCAGTTTATTTCATAGTATCTGGGTGTCCTTTACACCCATTACTTCTCTCTACGAAATTACTTCAGAAGCTGCTCCATTGTGCTTCACAGTAACTATTCTTTTTAGTACAGACAGCTGAGGCTTATAATAAGTGGAGCAGAGAAACTGAATCCTGATGGCTGGTGGACTTCTTGTTCCCACGCGTGTTGGACTGAACTGTTTTTGCTGCACATAGTTTGGCTCAATCAACGTCTTCAGTCTTCTGAGTTCCTCTGGGCTTCCCATCCCAAAGTTTGTCATTTGCCCTTACTTCCTTTCTTCCAGCCCCACAATTTATTGCAAATCTTTAGCTACAAACTGAGATTTTGGAGATTAGGAAGAGTTTTGTTCAGTTGCTTTTCATTTAGACAGTGTGCATAAGTATGTGCGTACGCAAGCACAGAGCCATATGCAAGTCCAGTCTGACTATGGCTCTGAGCACTTCTTGCTACAGATTTTCACCTTAATGAAACCATCCATCTGATGGTAATATGCACAGCTCTAGAAAAAAGTCTTCCATTTAGAAGTGTCAGAGACTACATTGGTACCATGTGCTTAATCTAAAAAGTCCTTAGGATGATACACATGAATGAGAGACCATTTGCATTCTTTGGAAAAATGAAAATGTTCTGATTTCATGCCTCATGTAGTCCATATTCATTACAATTGCCTAAGTCAGTAGAGGACATTTGCTTATGTTACATAATCTAGTGAAAAATTTGCGAGAAGATCAGAAGTCATTAATGGCTAGTTGCAGCAGTCCTAGACATTTATTCTGATGCCTAATTTGCCCCTGTATCAAACAGTACATTAAACAATTTAGCCATACCATAAACAGTTGTTCTTTTTGTGTTTGAGGTGCGGAGAATAAAAATCACTACTGCAGAGCTAAGAAACAGTAGAATAAACAGCAATTCAGATAAGTGGTATTTTCTTCTGTTGCTTAGTTACCAGAGAAAACTTAACTGTATTTGTATCTCAACAGTATTTGCCATGTTAAATAACAACAGATTGTTCTATTTTGCTTCTTATGTGCCTTTTTATTAGGTGTGTCTGAGTACTTAAAAAAAAAAAAGTTTCTTTAGCAGGAATACTTACTTCCTTATCAGTACGTGCCAACGTTTATTCTTTTTGTTCTGAAGAAACGGACAAATCCCTTCAGTTTTAATTCCTTTTTCTAGGAAGGAATAAGCAGCCAATTTTTAATTTTCCAATCAAATTTTTTTTTGATGGGAGCATTGAGGTTTAATATGCAAAAGGAACCTGAAATGCATTCTGTAGCACAGCAGTGACCAAAGCTTGTCCAACCAAGCACGGTTCTGGCAATTTACCAGCAGTCAAAAGTCTGGGCTTAATTTACTTTAAATCATGAGTGCAGCATCCTCATCTGTGTCACTGAGGACAGATCCCACTGGGGAATATTTCATCATAAGAGATGTTAAAAGACATTTCCAGAATATAACTCCATTACAAAGATAAAAAACAAAACCCAACTTCTTGTATTTAATTTTCCCTTGCAGTATTTAAGATACCAGAGAAATATCTCCTTTACTTCCTTTTATACAAAGGAAGACACTTTATGAGCATAAACAAAATTATTACATTTGTTTCATTATGACCTATAAAGCATTCCCCAGCATCTTCCACGACTGGGTGATCCTTCCCAAATGGCCACGAGTCGTATTACAGCAGCATTTCATGGTCATCTAAATTTTAATGGCCATCTGAATTCAGCTGCTATCTGAATTCCCCAAATGTGACCAGTCATCCCCAGCACCTTCCTTCCTTTCCTGACATGGCCAAACTGCAGATCTACAGTATGTGAACCACTGGTGTAGGGAGACCGTAGGACCAGGTAGGACTAGTACAGGTTTAACGAGGAGAAGGCAGGGTGGCCTAAAGAAATCCCTGGTGCCCCCTGCTCCCCTCTTAACCCCCCTCACCTGTGGGGTATGGCTGCTCAGCCCCACTGCTCGGGCTACAGTTGGATTCAACCCTGCGGGAGGCAAAGGCCCCCTCCAGGAAACAAATCTGCTTGTACTGGAAGAGAGGAGCAGCTTGCATGCTTGCATTAAATGGCACGGATGCCTGGCTTCCCGTGCTAGCCCCCCTCCGGCTTTACAGTGTTTTGCTATCCTTTCCTTTGCTCTGTGACCTGCAGGTTCTGGTAAGAAGGGCAGCAAACCCCCTGTCTATGCACAGAGCGAGGTCCTACCCCCACACCGTGCCCGCCACGTGCTACCACGTAGGACAGAACTCCTGCAAGTTTGCCATTTCGTTTAACCATTTCTGTGTTCCTGTTTTCCAGTATGCGCTGGCCTCCCCGTCAGCCCGGCGGCTCTGCGGCATCCCGGCCAGCCTGTGACTCCCCGTGCGGCCAGGCTGTCCCCGCCATGTCTGTGGTGCTCGTCCTCCGGTCAGCTTTCCCCTCTGTAGCGCCGGGGCCTGGGGGCAGACGGAGCTCGGTGGCCACGGACCCATTGGGCAGGCACCTGATGGTGTCACTGCCGGTGACAGGGATGGCTTAACCTTGTCATGGGGTGTGATACAGCCATTGGCCGCAGCTCCTCAAGATGCTGCCCCGATACTTCTCAGGAGTAAACATCAGTGCATTTTTTGCTCTATCAACAATGGGCTAGAATTAAAAAGGAGAATGAAGAAGTGAAATGAAAAAAAAAATATTCATAGTGTGCCGCCGCTGCTTTGTATCTCAGAGTTCCTTCACCAGGCATTGCCACTGGTGCCGCATAACAGCTGCCTTTCCTGTTTCGATTAGGGGACAAGGCCATTTAGACATGTTCAGCAGCATAACTAAAAATTTTTACTGTGCTCTCATTTCCTGTACGGCACCGCACACCTGCGTGCTCTTTAACCACAGCCACTGCTTCATCAAAAGCTGATGAAATTGCTTTGGGCCTCAGAGGCCTCTTGGTTTCCACCTGTGAGAAACACTGAGGTTTCTTACGTATCGTCGAGCTGCAGCCCTGGAAGTGATGCCTGTGTGAGACCAGATCCCTGAGGGCGAGCAGCTACCTGAGAGAGCAGAGATCTGCCCTGGTCTGCGCCCTCTGAGAAGCTGAGGGCTTTCCCGCCGTGTTGGAAGGGTCCATACGGGCTTCCTGAAGCAACAACGCTCAACTGAAACTGTTAGGAAAATATGGCTTTATTGATAAATGCCAGGGCACTCCAAAGAGCTAAATTAAAATCCTGATTCACAGTCTGCTGTGTGACTGTCTCCTTTTGGTTTTCTTCCCGCAGCCTTACATGCTTTCGGGGGTGCCCAAGTGGAAGGCTGTCTCTGTTCTATGAACAAGAGTTGAGATCCCCAACCAACAGTGGTTTACACTGAATTTTTTTCTCCTCTTCTCCTCATGTCGTATTTTCATTTGCTTCTAAGACTGTCTGCCTGTTAGTCATCCCAACGCACCCTGGGAACTGAATCCTGGTTTGCCTCTGTGTCTCAGTCTGGAGATATCAAGAAGAATCAGGGCCCAGAAAAGCACAGAATCCCCCAGGGAGCTTCAGGCGTTCCCTGGAAAGGCAATTAGTCATGGCCAAGGATCTGTACCATGCAGCTGTCACAGGAATATAATCATTATCATAGGCATCCTCACTTCACCAGCCCCTGGGGCAGCAGCAGGAGCTGAGTTGTTTCCCTGTTCCTTCCCAGCTATGACAGATTTATGATGATAGCCCTTGGAAATGGTCCCGAGACCCCCCCCTTGTGAGCCTGGCGAGGAAGATGCACCTGTCTCCCGACCACCTATTTGACTGCACTTGAAGAAGGGACCACTTGTAGAGTTAAGTAGTGGGCACAGCTGGAGAACAGTGCCTCTGGCCTCTTCTCAGCTTGGGGTACCAGGTGTATTTCCCAGCTCTCTGGAGAAGCAGCTGGGCAGCATCCCATCACCACATAAGGATAAGACCAGGATAAGGCATCAAGAACCCTTTGCTTTCCTTACCCCGTATTAGTTTCCATAGGAGCAAAGTGTACAACGGCACACTCCGAAAACCAGGGTCCCATGGCTGGAGACTTTGCAGTCTGGAGACAGGATCTTCTCCTGGGTACCAGTGTTTGTTATTCACACTGCACAGAGGGAGGTGCTCTGGGGGAGCCAAGTGTCTCCCAGCATCCATCTCTCAGATCATTTCCAGAGGGACATGGGCTATTTATCGATCTGAACAGTCCACAAGGGAGGGTTCAACATGGAGGTGGAGTGCCAGAGCAGCTAGCGGGGTAAATACCCTGGAGCACTCCTGCACCACTCCTTGGCTGGCTTCATTAGGGAACCCGTCAGTGGCGAGCTCACAAACTCGTGGTCAAATTCACCATCTGTAAGAGGGAACACCTTCGCACCATTATTCACAAGAACCCATGTTGTTTGTTGCTTTCTCTGATGTCTTTGATAAATTAAGTAGATGAATCTGCCTGCAGAATAGGCAGTTTTCCAGTGTCAACTTCCACAGAACAAGAGCGGGCAGTTGTGATTTCCTTAGTCCAGGAAAAAATTGCATTTTTAAAGCAGAGGAGATGCCTGCAGTACCTTTTGTAAAAGTCAAGAGAAGCAACAGTAGTACAAATACTAGAGAATCAGAATGGCTAGGGTAGAGGCTATATTTTATCCCCACAGACAAAATATAATGTGTTTCCTTCCATATACACATCTTTCTTTCATGACCACCGGTGTGTGCCAGGATGAATCTAGGTTGTGTCACTCTGGGGGCCTAGCACGTAATCTCACACTGTGAAACAGCAGGAGCTAGCTGCCTCCACTAACCACTAAAAATGAACTATTGCCAACTTTCCCCTTCCTTCCTCCAAAAAACCTTCCAAATTGCTTATAAGAGCTTTTATAGGACCTGCCTGCTCTTTCTAGCTCAGAGAAAACACACAACTGAGAATTCTGTTTGGAAATATCTATGCTGTAAATAACTTTTTATTCATCTTATTTATATAGCAGTCTATGCTTCAGCTTTTTCTTTTGAAGTACTCAGGAAAAGCTATTGGCTAATCTTCCGATATAAAACTCCTAATAAGTTGAATGTTTATTGTTTGGATGGAGCAATCTATAAGCATTCAGGAAGCAATGTGGGATTAGTCACTCATTAAGATATGGACAGACAGTGCTCCTGTGATCTTTATGTGATATTCAAATGGTTGTCAGCATTATTTAACAGGAATTCAGGCTAACTTCCTGTTGTGCTTGTAAGTGGTCCTGACTAATGGAGAATGTGCTTTAAATGTTGCCTGCTTAAATAATTTTATATAAGATTCAATTCAAAAACGAATTTGCCAGCTAATAGTATTAGTAGTGCTGAACAGCATCTCACAAAGAAATGGTCCTGAATACCAAGCTTGAACACCGCACCATGCACTATATCTGTGTGCTTTGCAAATGTAGTATTCAGAAATTTTTGGAATAAAGTTTCTGACTTGGGTTTTGCCTAGGGGAAAAGCTCTAGGGCAAATGGCAGCATTTTCATTTCAGCCTTTCATCAATTCCTATAGGCCAAATCCAAAGGGCATCAGTGAGAAAAAGACCCCTGAGGAATCTGTGGGAATTTTGCCAACTTACAGACCTTCCAGTTTGCTCCCTTATCAATATATTGTAGAAAAAGGTGAAGGAATATAAAAGGTGACATGCTGGCAGCAACACACAAACCAAAGGAAAAAATAACATGAGCTGGCAAGACAGCAATTACATGTAGGACTCGAAAGCAAACTGTGGTCATTTGAGATCTACAGTTTTTAGTCTAACTGCAATTCTCAATTCCAACATTAGTTCCATCTTAAGATATAGCTCAAAACCCAAGAAGCAGTGAAGGATAGTAAAATGCCTATGAGAACAAATGCTTCAAGGAATAGCTTGTATCAAAGGGCACGAATTTATAACGAATGCTGAGACTGACTGTGAATTCAACAGCTATTTTGTTTGTAAAGTTATTCAGAAAAGAAGCCAGAGAAAACACAGGCATGCAACAAGAATGAAGAAAGATTTTTTGCTGTGGCAGGAATTCCCTGGACAAACAAGAGAAAAGAGACCTGACCACATCAATCTCTTTTATACCGTATTTTGAGAGGGACAACCTAAGAGGCAGATGAACACAATGGCCATTGAAAGGGCCAGCATGAAATAGTCAGGGGTGTCAGAGCCTTATTCACGTATCACGTGTTACCTACTAGCTCAGAAAAGATTAATTCATGTGCAGCAGAAGGAACTCCAATGAAAAGTCTGTTTAAGAAAAGAATTACTTCAGAAAAATCTGTATGATCAGTATGAGTTAGTCTACATGGGCAGTTACATACATTTAATTGAAATTATGAACTATAATGGTTGATTTAAGCACTTAAACTCTTGACTTACAGGAGGCTTGCTTTTGTTTAGGATTGATTAAAAGCCAGTTTAAGGTAAACTGAAATAAGCCAGTAACACTGAACTAGTCTCCACCCAAAGGTTTGAAAAAAATTAGCTAAGGTTTGGCCTACGAACACTTTTTTAATAGTATTTTTAGTTGGGTGTAAGATCAGTAAAGTTTAGCAACACAAAACACAATCATATTTGCATACAGATGCATATGTATAAGCTTGTCATTCCCCTGCAGTATAGGCATCTTATTCTGGTAGAGAAGGTTATAACATCTGATAGAAGGCTTGTAAAACTTGGGAGCCCATACTGTTGAAATGCTACAAATATATATAACTAAACAAACATAAAATCTGTGTGCAGGTAAGTCCCAAACTGTTGTACATATATGTATAAACAAAGAGCAACACTTTAAGCATCAAGTTTGAATTCATTGCCACCTAAGTTGCCCTAAAAATCAGCATAAATAAGAGCCTGATGTAGCACAGGAATGCTTTCAAGAGGGTAAAATTGGACAGGGGGTTGCTAGGAGCCATAGGGCCACCTGGTCCTCACCAGGGAGCGGGGGGGCGGGGAATGCCAGAGCTGGAAGGCTCATTTGGGACTTGTGGAGGGAACACTTGCTCCCCACACAGCATCCAGCACTATCCCTTTGCAGCTGCGCAGGAAACGTTCCCCAGCACTGGTGGCCTAAACTGCAAGTTAAAAGAGCTCTAAAGGGTATCTACAAACCCTGCTTTGGCTGTGGTATGTCCACTGAGACTGGCAAACGTAGTGTGATCTGCTTCACCCTTCCGCTACAATCTTAATCACAGAATGACAGAATGGCTGGGGTTGGAAGGGATCTCTGGAGAGCTGGTTACTCAGGAGCATGTCCAGACAGCTTTTGAATATCTCCAAGGACGGAGACTCCACAATGTCCCTGCGCAACCTCTGCCAGTGCTCGGTCACCCTCACAGTCAAAAAGTGTTTCCTTACGTTCAGAGGGAACCTCCTGTGTTTCTGTTTGTGCCCATTGCCTCTGGTCCTGTCACTGGGCACCACCGAAAAGACCGTGGCTCTGTCCTTTTTGCACCCTCCTTTCAGGTATTTCTATACATTAACAAGATGCCCCCTGAGCCGTCTCTTTTCTATGCTAAACAGTCCCAGCTCTCTCAGCCTTTCCTCACAGGATTGATGCTCCAGTCCCTTAATCATCTTTGTAGCCCTTCACTGGACTCTCTCCAGTAGCTCTACATCTCTGTTGTACTGGATAGCCCAGAACAGGACACAGCATTCCAGGTGTGGTCTCACCACTGCTGAGTAGAGGGGCAGGATCACCTCCCTCGACCTGCGGGCAACACTCCTCCTAATGCAGCCCAGGACACCATTAGCCGCCTTCGCTGCAAGGGCACATTGCTGGCTGATGTTCAACTTGGTGTCCACCGGGACACCCATGTCCTTTTCTGCCAAGCTGCTTTCCCGCTGGGCAAGCCCTAGCATATACTGGTGCATGGGGTTGTTCTTCCCCAGGTGCAGGACTTTGCACCCTCCTTGTTGAACTTCATGAGGTTCCTGTCAGCCCATTTCTCCAGCCTGTCGAGGTCCCTCTGGATGGCAGCACAACGCTCTGGCCTGTCAGCCATTCCTCCCAGGTTTGTGACATTAGCAAACTTGCTCAGGGTACACTCTGCCCCATCATCCAGATCATGGATGTAACATCTCTCAAGATGTTAAACAGGATCAGAGCCAGCATTGACCCCTCGGGTACACTGCTTTGTTATTGGCCTCCAACTAGACTTCATGCCACTGTCACAACCCTCTAAGCTCAGCTGTGCAGCCAGTTCTCAATCCACCTCACTGACTGCTTCCCCAGGCCATACTTCATCAGCTTCTCTATGAGGATCTTACGGGAGACAGTATCAAAAGCCCTGCTGAAGTCGAGGTAGACAATATCCACTGCTCTCTCCTCACCTACCAGGCGAGTCATTTCATCATGGAAGGTTAATACTAAAACTAAGAAGAGATCGGTATGGCAGAACTTATGGTCAGGTTTATAGGTACAGTCTTGGTGAAAAAAATATAAAAAAATGTAATTCTAGCATCTGTATAGCAAACAGATAGCTCTTTAACTACCTGACGCTGCCACGAAAAATCCCTCAGACATATGGCAGATGCCAGAGCTGGAATTCCTTGTGCGGGCTGACATCCCATCTCCAAAATGCCACTTGCTACAAGCCTGATTCTTGGCCTAGACTTTACAGATTATTACTTCTTCAAGGAATATATGATACCTGTCTTCCTAGCTCTTTGCACAGTGACTACAAATGCTCTCAAAATCCTAAGTGCAACTGCAGTTATATGCTAATAATACTATTGCTAGTAATGCTAATAATACTATTGTTAATAATAATAATTATAAGGCTGTTTGGCATTATTTGCTTAAATTGAAAACCATTTATATTAATCCAGACAGCAAATTGCATGAACTTCCTTTAACCTTTGGAAACCATTAAGAAATTCAGTATTTTTGGCTAATTATGGTTGCAATTCATGGGGCCTGCATGCCTTCTGTGTTAGCTAGGTAAAACACCAGTGTCCCCATGACATTTCCTTCCTCTGTGAATCTCAATCACCCAAGTGCAGAACTAGGTTTTCCATGTGTGTGGCAGGCCTGAATTTAAGGAGTATTTGAGGTGAAGGTGGATATGGATGTAAGTGTGCCTGATAAAGGAGGTAATAAAAACTATGAACTACCCTTCTCAGCTTTTCGAGAGCACGATCAAGAACTTGCTCCCTCTGCTGGTATAACGGAGACCAGAAGCTAAAAGAGCTTGGGGAAGCAGGAGAAAGTAATTTTTGCAGTTAATTTTTTTCTATGGAGTTTATAAAGAGAAGCTTTCCCTTTTTAGATCTACCAGTTTCCTTTCTAACAGCAATCTGTCTGATTGCTACTGGCTCCCAAGCCACACATATGCCCTCGGTTTCCAGAGGAAATTCGGAAAGAGGGAAAATAACTGGGGAGATTGCTTCTGTACACAGAAATGTGCACGTATAGGAGGGGTAAAGCAAATATACAGGGAAAAACTGAACAGCTCCTTCTGGGTGCTCCAGAGAAAACGAGGGACTCATGATAGGTCAAG
The DNA here is from genome assembly GCF_000690835.1 of Fulmarus glacialis. NCBI lineage: Eukaryota > Metazoa > Chordata > Aves > Procellariiformes > Procellariidae > Fulmarus > Fulmarus glacialis. The sequence goes on along the minus strand of NW_009221166.1, from coordinate 29,052 downwards.
AGGGTGGAAGACTATGCAGACAGCTTCCCCACACCCACAGCCATGGTTGGTCCCTATGTGTCCCTTGGCACTTGCACCATATTCCTGGAATTTTCAACCTTCCACGCTCTGCTGGGAAACAAATTGTTCAGGTCTAGGAGGGATTACTAAAGCTAGCTCTACCAAAGACCTATGTATTAGTGTTCAAAGATGCATATCATTTCCTACAGCTAGAGGCAGCCGTTTAGATTTGGCAGATGTTATTTTATTTGTTCAGGCTGAAAGGTCACTATAATTCTGCTAGCTTTATTTTCCGTTTTTAAAATGTCACCCCAAACAGGTAGCTAAGGTAACGCATTTGCTTTCTACATATCTTCTACCATTTTCCATGTCAGAGAAGGTCTTTTATGTCTTAAGAATGCTAATTAAGTTTGAGAACTGGTCTTTGAAAAAAACACTCGAAGGAAGTGAAGCACCTTTTTAAGATGATTGTCTCCGTTCCAACGGTGTTCGATTTTATTGTTTTTCTGAGGGCTTTGACATGTTTGCTTCTGGCAGCATTTCTTTGCTCTCTCAAAGCATCTCTTCATGCAAGAAGACGATTATAATGATCTGAAAGGTTTCCTGCTACTGTCCTCCATTTCTGTGCTCACATTTACTTGTGTCTGCAATTTGCACCTACAGAGATACACAACAAATTTAACGTTGTGCTTTGAAGGCCATTTCAAAAAAGCAATTAAAGCCATGGCTATATGGAAGCCTACATCGATCTCTCTGTTGACGCCCACCCTCCACGAATCCTGGCTGTGCAAACCCACTCCCTCGTTTGTGCCAGCTCCTGCACATGGCTGAATCTGTGCTGAGCTGTTTCAACATGTCATGCAGGTCAAGAACTATCCCTGTTTTTCTCATTTAATTTTGGTTAGTTTTCTGTCATCTTAGCATGCTGGAACGGCTCTCCGTGAGGATCACAGAGCACCAGAACCACAGGGAGAGGCAAGAGAATAGTAAGCCTTGGGCAGACAAAGGCAGGAGGGAAGGTGGGACTGCACTACCCAGCACTTGGAGGGAATCCCACTGCCATGGCAGGGCAGCTTCATTTATTGGAAAGACCTCAGTGGTTCCAAGGATGCAGTTTTGCCTTGCCATATTTCCCCAGGGAAGACTCTGATTCTTTTTCTAATTAGACCCCCCCTACTTTTACTGACATTTGAAATGCAGGTATCTAAATGCGTTTCAACTGGCATGCTGGTCAAATATGGCTAACTGTACTCCAGAGAATCCTGTCTGCTTATTAACTAACTTATACCAGGCACATAATGGCAATAAAAATCTCTCTGTGCATTGTTTAACTCAATGCACTGCAATCTCATTTTTTTTTAAAACTGAAGAGTTAAGGCTCTTGTTTTGTATTATAATTTACTTGAAAGGAAGAGAAAAACATTCTGGTATTGAGGTATATTTCTGAATGGTTTTCTTCATACATTCTGTTTTTCCATCTTGTCCTTGCCAAGATGAACATGAAAGCAAAAAGACCAAAAAGAATCTCTACAGAAGAATACTTATTTTCCTTGTAAAATACGTTAATGATCAATGCTGTCTCTAAGGACCTGTGATTCTTTCTTCCTTATTGTTGTGCGTGTTCTAAACCAAACTGCAGACTGGCATGATATACTTGTGAAGCACTGAAACCCTAGGTCAAGATGAAGACCATCATTCACTCTTTTAATTTGCTTTTGAAATTAAGTTTGAAAAAGTCTGCAGAAAACCTGTTCCTGTGCCAAGGGTTTCCTTTTGTACTGACTATTTAAGTCTTTTCACAATTGCATTTTTATCTTTTTTTTTCCTTCCTGACCGCCTGGTTTGAACATACAGGTCAATGTGACCTTACAACTTCCCAGGGGAAAATTAGTTGCAGAGACATGGCACGCAAAGAAAGAGACACTGACAAAAAATCAGTGGGTTTTCTGCAAAATACATTTGCTGTTTCTTGGCAGTCTCTGCCCTCAACTCCCACCTTTGCTTTAGTAGCATCTGCTGTGATTTTCTTATCTTGCACTGAGCGGTCCAACCAGAATTTCATTATTTGGAAAGTGCATTCCATTCACTAATGTGTATCTGATTAAACTTGGCTCCAGATTACCTTAAGTTAGAAGCACATTATAGCTACATCTTCACAGAATGCTGAAACGTACCACTTCCCAGAAAGCATTGGCAGAGGCCCAACTCTTACTGGAATCACCAGGACCGAGACCTGTAGCTTCCTTTAAATATTGGGTCAGATCAATAAAATGGGACAGGCTGAGGATTTTATATACATACATACACACATATACATGCACACATGGCCCATATACACACACTTACACACTATACCATATTATTATACATCTGCTGGGTGCTTTATAGGGGTCTGCATGCTTGTGAGCTAACTTTTTTCCCCAGACACAGACCAAGATTCAACAAAACCATTCGAGGGAAATGAAGGCAAAGAACTGAGGCAACGTTGATAGAAGCTCTCCCAGCTAAATCCACCAAAATGGTAAATCCAGGAAGTTCAGCCAAAGGCTAAGAACAAGCCACAGGTTTCTTATCGCGCCAGCGCATCTTGCGGGATGCAGTTGCCCCTACGGTCCGCAGGCTCATATGCTACTTCCCTGGGCTGAATGGCGTCCGTGGTACCTTCCCCGTGCTACAGTCCCCTGTCCAGCTGTACTTGCGTCTGCTATACGTCATTCCCCCCCAGGGGTGAATCTGGCACTTAGCATTAAATTGCCATAGCTAGGCTTAGACCACTTTGTCTAAATGAAGAGCAGATTAAAAAGAAGTGAACCTGGTCTTTGCAATTCAAAATGAAAACCAAACAAATAAGCAAATAAACAACAAAAAAAAATCCCCTGAATGAACCAGTCCAAATCCCTTCATTTAGCTGGCTTTCAACTTTGTTTTTTTCACACTCTTGGACTTCAGTATATCAAGCAGGGCTGGATGCTGATGAAACAAATTTCAGCACTCTGGGAATCTGGCCTGTGTTTGCAACGGGTGGACCTTAACTAGGCGCAGGGAGTGCCAGAAGTCGTAAAGAAGACTGATCCTCTTGAGACCTCCAAATTAATTTTAATGAACTGAGGAATTTGACTAAGCTCCTGTGAAGCTTTTCACATTTGAAACTGCTGTTTCAAGGCAAACCTGTGGCGTTTCATCCATCTCTATCTTCTTGGCTTGATTTGAACCGTGTCCTGGTGATGAGGGGAAACACATCAAGCAGGAGGGAGGAAATGCTCTAAACGATTAGCACCAGGAGTGAGGAAAATTCAGTCTTAATTCTCATTCAGTATATCTGATACAAGCTTGCTGAATCACTTAAGTGGAGATAGGCTAACAACATACTCAGTACAAAAGATAAGACACAGATCCACAAACCCAAGTGTGCACAGAGTTGAATGCAACTCAATTTAGGCACCCACAGCCAAGAGCGTGATGAAAATCTTGACTACTCCTCTGAGGAACAAACAACTAGTGGTATCTCCAGTTTCTTCCACACGGAACTCCAGAATTATGGCAATGCCCAGAGCTACCACCACACGGGCCCCTCTGAATGGCTTGGTATCTCCTCCCTGCTCTTGCCATATGGGATGTACCAAAATTTACATGCTTACCATTCCAATATGGATCCAGTCGTGACTATAACCTCAGCCACTCCTGCACAAAAAGTGCCCCTCCGTCCCCGCCTCGGCCCAACCACCTTTTGGTGACCAAGAGCAGAGTGTGCTCTTATGGCAAATCTTTCCTGTGGCCTTTTGGCTGAGTAACTCCCAAGAGATGTGAGTCTGGGGCTCGACTCTCCGCAGGCTGGGGGGGACATGCAGGGAGCCCATGCACTCCCTGCGCAGTGCTCTGCCCACCAGACTGCAGACCAGGCTGGCCCTGTTACGACTTCTGTAGTTTTAAGACAGTTACCAAGAACCAGCAGCTGATTTTCAGCATCCAGTAGGCAACTAAAACCATGAGATTTCAGGTACCTCCTCAGTATTTCCTCCTAAGTATTCTCCTGTGTCAAAGGTAACAAGAGACAGGCCATTAATTCTAATGCAATATAGTAGCTTTATCTCCTTGCACATCTCTCATCATCTCTATATGGGAATCGTACTGTTCAGTAACATTGTAGGTATATTTGGAGGTTAATTAAATTAAGATCTGCAAAATACTAGCTCCCAGGGATGGCAGGTGCTATATAAGTGAAAGAGATTATATTTAAAATGCCATGTTAAGGGAAATTTTTTCTTCAGAAGATTATCTCACAGAAATCCTCAATGTGTTTTAAAGTTGAAATTTCATTAACAAGTTGTCAACACCAGCCCCTCGTAGGTATATTTGGAGGTTAATTAAATTAAGATCTGCAAAATACTAGCTCCCAGGGATGGCAGGTGCTATATAAGTGAAAGAGATTATATTTAAAATGCCATGTTAAGGGAAATTTTTTCTTCAGAAGATTATCTCACAGAAATCCTCAATGTGTTTTAAAGTTGAAATTTCATTAACAAGTTGTCAACACCAGCCCCTCCTCCCAAAACTCTCTCTTTTCCCTCCCACTTTTTTCCAGCCATCTCGAAGCATCTAGAATGGCAAAGGAAAACCTGGCATTTTTAAAAGAGGAAATATTCAAAGTAAGCAACAGGAAAAGCTTGTTTCTTTTCAGGATTTAAAATGCTTCTCTGTCTCACATATACAAGGTTACCTTACACACAAACACACATACGAACACACTTGCAGAATGCATATATACACATTTGATAGCTAAGTTTATGCACACAAATACAATTACATGTTAAATGAAACGATATCTTGTTTTAGTAGCAAAGAAGAAATGACTGGGGACTTTTACCACCTCATTCCTCCATTTTAAACTCTTTTTAAGCCTCATTTTCTACTCTGTTAAATTAACGAGTTAGCAGAGCACTGTCCAGTTCTTTCAAAATGGCTAGATGCAAGTAAGGACCCTACCAATTCAATTTCGACCAGGAAAATAATTGCTTCACAGTAGATATTGGTTATAAATCAAAATTGCATGATTCCTCTCGCATTTCAGGAAATAATAGCACTGTGCCCATTCCAAAAAAGTCATGGCAATCCCAGGTACTTCCTAATGAAGACTGCTACCCTCCATCTGTATCACATCAGGCATTATATTTTCCCTGGTCTCCTCTTTTACATCACAGTTTTCAATGGTTATTAAATGCATCCTGGCCAGCCATTCTTTTAAATTAGCATCCCCCATAAGATGCAATATCCTCCTGAATTCCCCCAAGAACCATTGCAGCTGTAATCTGCACTTAATATTGTATTTGCACCAGAGAAATTCATTAGCTATGAATGGTATAAGATTTCCTTTATGCATGCTTTCATTTCATTCATCCAAAACCACCATAGTCCTTGGCTGCAGCAAACAAATTTGGCCTCTTCCCAAAAAAATCAGTTGTTAACGCACATACTGAAAAAAGTCCTACGTATTAAAAAAGGATTAGTTACAGCTTGGACCCAGAGATTGTATCCTTTTTTTTTGAACATCTTTTTAGGCTTTGGCAACAGCTTACAGGTTGAAAAAACCTGTTTGTTATATACATATCGCAGTATTTATTCCACTTATATTCTTTGCAAAATCTGGGAATATGACACAGAACTGACATAGAGTTTTAGACAGGATTATAGGCTACACTTCTAAAATCAGAGCTACGTAGATATTGGACAGATTTCAAACATTTAAATATTCCAACAGTAATATGAATACCAAAGTAGTGGTAGCAGACCTGGTTTTTATGTGG
>NW_009221166.1:4765-23221 GCF_000690835.1 Fulmarus glacialis | reverse complement strand
CTCTTTCTATATATACACATGCATACACACAAATACAAACACACACAAATATTCTCTGTGTTTTTTACAATTTTGTGTTGATACTTAATGTTATGACATGGTCATCCAAAACAGGTAGCAAAACGAATATCATGCCCTTTAAAAGTCTTGTAAAATTGTAATCAATTACACCCTCTTTGAGGTCCCAACAAATAGGAGAGAGCCTGAGAAATTAGTCTTGCAAAGCTTAAACTGAGAAGCAGACAAGGGTAGGCTCACTTGAGCCCTGCAGCTTTCATGAACTAAATCACTTGTCGCTGCAAGTCTTAAATGTAATGAAATCTTGAAAAATGACTTCTCCATTTACAGCTTTTTCCCATAAGGAATGGAGCTACATATAGTATAATTGTAGTAGCATAGCTATATACAGAAATTCTCCAGCCCTCCATTTTAAAGGATACAAAAAATCCTGTAGCTCTATACCTTTCAAGAATGACTGTGCATTAACAGAACCACTGAAAGCAATTATCCTGGTAATCTAGGACTCTTGCTAGTTAAATTACAATATCTGACACAGAGGGGATGGGATGCTTCAACACTTGATATTGTGCATTTTGGAGTGAACAGACACAGAAAACATATCGTTTCCTCTATATATTAAAAAGGCTTATTTAAAACCAATTCATTAATTTGGATAGGCAAATACCCACACTTTTCCCTGAATGCGGTACTTTTCTTGCCTTTTAATTACTGTATTTTATTAAAACTTTTCTTAATATCACACGCAACTAAGGTACAGAACCAAGGAGATCAAGGCTTTTCTAAAATGCAGTCACTCAGGAAAATTAAAAGAATTCAACTACATACATGTAATACGGAGTAGATTGGTCAGGGGTTTGAAGGAGCTACATCCCCGTAGTCCTTCCTTCTCCTCCTTAGCATTGGTTTCTTCAGGCCATATAAACCAGATCCAAACTGGGGCTGTACCCTAAAGTTAAGATGTATTAATGCACTGTATGGCTGCTGCCTTTCAGAAGTAAAGTAGTCTTAAACTGAAATCATCAGGAGCAATAGAAGCTCAGTGTCTCCTTTAAATCATTTTTGCTCAAGTGCTTTTATTTGAAAAATTTGGATACAGGTATCTATATGCAAAGTAATAGGCCAAAAATCTCACTGTCCTACTTTACTGTACAAAGTAAATCAGTAGCAGTTCCACCTGTACTAATGCAATTACACCAGTATTTGACGTACACTTGCATAAAGCAGGGTGAAAGTAGAATTACATCCCAGATCCAAAACTTCTCCCCTATTTCACACTTATTTTTATACTTCTGAATTATTTCTCATGAGTGCAAGCTTGCCTTCTCCTCTTCTTCATACTTACTGTATCACCAGGTCCTAAGATGACATTACTAAGCCCAAATTAAACAAAAGTTCTATTTTGGCGATCATTAGCATACATCCAGGAACTTTATATCTCAATGGGGGATCAATCTGTGACCTTTTAATGTATGTATTCCTAGTTTGTAATCACTATTAATATCCTGAATTTTCATTCAAATACGATTACAATAATGTGACTTCCTCATAATGCATCTGATTAGTCTTCCAGTCCACATAAATGCCTATTGCAGTCAATAGGTTAGATGGATATAAAGAATCTAAAAGGTTCATTCAAAGGACCAACTTGAATTTTATATTTTTCAGTTTATAACTGAAATGTTTCAGCTATAAAGGCAGTGGATTAAGGGCATTACTAGAATAGTGCTTCCTTGCACTCCTCAACCTCCTCCAAGCAATACACAGTCAGACTGAAAATTCAGGTAGGACCAATAAAAATATTGTTTGAACTAGTGTACCTCTATTTTGTTCTGTTATAACACTGGAGCTTACACACTTCACCTGCAAGCAAGAAAATACAGTAAAGGGATGTGTTTAGCAGCTGCCTTCTCTATTTAAAATGTCAGGTTCGTATTTTCAATGATTGCCATCAATTCTAAGGCAGTAGTTAAACTATTCTAGCTTGTAGGGTGGAAAAAATGTATCAGGGTCAAACTTCCATGTTTGATTTACAGGAAAAGCAAGAGAAATCCTGCTATCCTGCTGGTTTTTGCACTTGTCCATGTCATGTATGCTTTTTTGTGTGTTAGATCGTAGTGGCATCAGCAGTTAGCTTTACAATTCAGATTCACCAATTTATTCACCAAATTCTTCAATCCTTTCTAGACAATACTTTTAGGTGCTTTTACTCAGAAAAAGTAGTTTTAAAGATGCCTAGACAATTTTATTAGCTTGCTGCTGTTTTATTTTTTTGTCAGAAGTTTCATTTGCCCTGCATGTTCCAGATAGATAAAAAACTTGTGTGAGAATAATTATAACTGAACCAAATTTTATTAAAATATTGTTTGTTCTGGAATTATGAGCATGGGTATTTCATTTCACTGATGTGCATTTTGGTTTCTTGTTTCATTTCTTTGTATGATACAAATATTTAAACTGCTAGCGTGCCCAGCTGTTGCACACAGAGCACACACCAAGGACTGTCATGCTGGTTAGACTATCTAATCTGTCTGCCTTGACCAGAATCCAATGATAAACCCTCCCTACTTCAGAGTAAAACCCACACATGCAGGCAAGTAAGTTTTCTTGACTTGTGCTGAATCTTGAAAGTCGAAGTTCTTTGCAAATAAACTTCAGAAGCTTCTGTGGCGGCTAACGAGGACATCATTTGCTAAAAAAGTGAAGAACTCACACACTTGAGTGAGCTGGTACAATTTTCTCTTCCAAAACACATTATTTTCTACAAGTCTATGATGAATTTCAACTGCCACAAATCTTCCAATTAAGTGCTGTATTTACGCAACCAACTGAACCTCATTACTGTCTCAGAGTGCACCTTGCCAGGGTTTTAGTCTTCATGTCGTCGTGCCTTTACGCAAAGTGAAAACACTCAGACCCAGGTAGTAGCCTTCTGTAGAGCATTTGTGATCATCTTGACACATACTTGAGTGCAATAGGCTCAAGACTTTTTTTCTCCTGCTCCCTCTGGGACACTGAGAGTGGGAAACAAAGATTGAAGATCATCCCTTCAATGAAGTTATTTAGAAAACCTTTAAAAACAAGTTTTTCAGGAGGAGAATATGAAAACCATATTGTGTGCATATTTAATTTTTCACATTTCTGGAACAAAAAGGCCCAGTTCTGCTGGGCTTTCTATGCCAGCTTGTCTCTACGGACAGCTGCTCACACATGCCGACCTCTTACAGCTTTTCAGATTTCTTTTCAACTTTAAATCTCCACTGGTAAAACAAGATTTTCAGCACCTTGAAGATGAGGAACAGGGCTTTTAAGCTGACAGCTGCTTCCACTGTCTTTGCAGTGTATACCAAGATGATCTCATTTCAGAAGCCATTATGATGTTTGGTATGGATTTAAGACAGACTAATATATCCATGCAGGAAAAAAATCCTGACACTACGTATTAGTTTCATTTTTCTTACATTTGGTGTCGAGCTTAGTTAAGTTAAAAAAGAAGACAGTTACACTGTCTGTATTGTTTGGCATAAATCTAATACTTGGTAATTCTCAGATCTTACCACATCTCATTTCACTATTTAATGCACATGTGGATCATCAATCCTTGTACAATGCCCTGGAGAAAGCTGGTAACTAACCTACTTCCATACTGACCATAAACCACCTATAGCTCCTCTTTGTTTCCTTCAGTCAATTTATAATAACACTGTTTTATTTTGGGCCTGCTGACCTTGAATGCTTAATTTCCTTAAATACCTCTGACAAAGCCATATCGAGATCACAGAGGCATAGCTGAATTTGTCCTCTTTCCTGGTGCAGTAGCATTGTGATGGCAGAGGTGGTTCCTAAGAAGCCTGAAAAGAGTCAGTAGGGTTTTGAAGGTCTGTGGGGAGGAAGGAAATCAGGAAAAGGCTAATTTGGATTACAGGACACATGGATGCTAGGAAAGAGCACTGAAGTTTCACACAGGTATGTGAAGGGCTTCTTTTGGCTCCTCCTCAGCACGCTCTCTCCGAGTGCTCCTTGTTGCTTATCCCTCCAGTAGTACTTACCCTCACCCTAGGCAGAGAAACTCCTGACATCTCTCTGCTGACTCCAGCGTGACGTCGAAGAAGTCCTGTACCCTTCTCCTGTGCGGCAGCCCCCAGCCATTGCCTTGTGCCTCACACAAGGGCTGGGAAGAGGAGCAGGAGCAGAACTGCAAAGGGAGGCACCTTTTACTGGAACAGTTGATCTAGGCTGTCTTTTTATTATTGGCAAAGTCATCTGTTGCTCGAAATGGCCTCCTGCCCTAGACAGCCTCCTACTATGACAAATGCCAGACATGGCATCCTGTTAGAGACTTTTGGCAAAGTCTTTTCAAAAGTCTAGATAAAGAACTGGCTGACAAAATGCTTTCTGCTATTTTAATGACAGATTTAAATTCTATGAGATTAGTAAGATTAGATTTTTTTCTTCACCGAAGCCTGACTGATTTGCACCTATTGTATCATGCTTAGTTCAATGTTTTATAGGTTCTAGCTAGCTTTTTTCAACTACTGTTCCTGATCCTAATTTAAGGTCAGTGCTTTATGCTCCTCAGGTCACCCCTAATAATTTTTTTTAAGAGAAGTGTAGTATTTGTTACACTGCAGGGCTGTAAGTAATTGACTCTAGCATGAAGCTACGTTTTTATCAGCAGCTCAGCCACTTCCTTCTCAAACATCCCTGTAATTCCTGCATGAACAGTGGCTAGGCCCACTACCTAATTTCAGTTTATTCTACTGCTCCGTATTTTAACATCTCATCTCCCATTATGCCTAGTTTTCACTTGCGAAAACAAGTGTTGCAGTAGGAGTATATGCATCACCTAATATGACAGGCACTAATGCAAAGTCATAATCAAGCTGCTTTGAAACTACACTTCAGACCTGCCTTCCTCTGACTCAGGGCTTTGCCTGCAGGAACTAAGGGAGAAAGAACTGCACTCTCGTCCCCTCTCCGCTGGATGCAGGCAATCACCCTTTGCAGAGGCGGCCACAGCCGAGGCGGGATGCTGGGATTTGGGGCAGGAACTGCAGGTTATCTGGTACAGCTGAGAAAACTCTCGCTTTCCTGATTTTTCTGACTTGTCTGTGTGTTTAGAGGTAAAACATTTGTGACCAGATTTGAGGGGAGGAGGAAGTAAAGGTCAGCCTGTGGACCGTTATCCCTTGAGAGGCAGTGAGGGTGGAAGAACCTGCCTCCCTCTGTACCATGGTCACAGCCTACTTCCCAGGAATGGCACGGCACTTGCGCAAAGCCCATAGTGTTGTGGGGATGCAGGACATCTGTGTTGCACTCTCTTCGCGTGACACTGTAATTCTGGGAAATTTTTACCTTACATACAGGAATGCTGGGAAGGAATGCATTTTGTGGTGGCTGGTGTAGCAGACACAGGCAGGCTTTTCCTCTGGTCTCTTCTGGACTATTACGTCTATTACATGGTTGGTTGTGTTTGCAGGAACCAGGCTCAGTGATCCATGAACTGTCATCCACTCCTGTGGGGAATAATTGGGGATAGCAGGAACAAAATCTCTGCTATTTTAGAGAATTTGGGATTCTTGTTCCCTGTTTCCCCCGTGTGCTGCAAGAATTGCTGTGAATTCTTTAGCTTATCCGGAGCATTCAGAGGTGTTAAAAGGTTTGCTGGGTTTGCAGGCATGTCTGGAACTCAGAGATATTAAAAAATGGTGACAGAATGGCTAGATGAAAGAACAAAGGGCTGCAAGCCAGGATCTGTCCTTTGCCAGATGGTCATCTTAATAATATTTTGCATAAATGTAGCATTAGGAATTTGTACTTTGGCCTCTGAAGTGGATACATATCATTAATACTGTTTTACAAATGGGGAAGCTGAGGATCGAAAGGGTACATCCAGTGGCCACAACATCGCTAAACACATATGTGAGTAATGCCAAGAATTTTTACACATAGGTTATGCAGAAAAGGTCTTGGTGGCTACACTGCATTCATGGAGATCATTGGAGTAAACTGTGATGCTCAAAGAAAGCACAATATGTCTCAGCAGCCACACTGTAAACCTGAGCTAACCGAGATTCCTGACTCTAGACCTAGAGATCTGTACAGCTGCTTTTGGGTATTAGAGTTTGCTTCATGGCTTACAATAAAGGACGCTGTAATTCAGTCAAGAGCTACAGCCAAGCAGCATGGTAGAGTTCAGCACTGACACAGAAACCATGAGATGTGCTTCACCCAGTGGACCTCAACAGGTCAGTGGATTTTTGTGAAAATGTTCGGCTTGCACACTCCACGGACAGATATAAGCTTGTTTCTGCCCATGCTGCAAGCAGACATCGGCTTATTTTGCCCATACTCCAAGGCACAAAAAAGAGGCCATGACCATATAACCTTGGGCTTGGAATTAAGCTAACAAACTCATCTTTCCTTAAATCTCATCATGTAGGTCTAAGCAAGGGACCAATATGGATGTATGATTTTCTCTCTCTCTGGTTATGCGTTGACATCTGCCCTAAAACGCAAAGAGTAAGCATATCTTCAATCCATTTCTTCTACAGTAATCTCTCAGTAGACTTCAGAGTTTCATCCTTCTCATTTGGTAGTGAATATAATTTTGAAAGCATGCAGAGCTATGCTTTTAAAGCGTTACTCAGTAAGACATCTTGCCAAGAACACTGCGAAATGTCTAAATCCAAACTGTTCTTCACTTCAGCTCCTTTATGTTTGCATTCAAGTACAATTTGATACAAAAGATACTTTAATAAGGATTTAGGGCACTGTTTCTGAACCAAAGGGTCACAAATGCAGAAGGACAGTGAAAAGAAATCAGGGTGACACGAAGTACTGTAAATGTTATTATATTGTAAAGCAGAGAAAATGCTGTTTTCCAATTCTACACACATACCCTAGCCATTCAAGGTCAAATCATCTGTTAACCTCTCCAGACACATGAACATAAGCTTACATATCCTTCTTGTTACTATGGATATATTCTTTGTTCTTACATTTACAATAAGTGGAAAGAAATCATAAAAAATTGATTAACACTTTGCCAAGTTGAAAAGCTTAGGAACACTGTTCCAATTTATGTTTTAAGAAGAAAAAAGCCTGGAAATATTTAATCTGCAAACAGCTGCTGAAAGTGGTGAGTGAATAGGAAAGACTTTTCTTTTCTTTGAAAAAACAGGCTTAAATAATAGAAACAGAAATAATCACTTTTACACTTTGGAAAAAAGTAGCATTAAAAAAAAAAGTGATGCTTTAAGTACTGTAGATATAAAAGCCTCAGTAAGTACAGCTTAACTGTGATATACTGCTACGTAACTCCTATTTATGCTAATGGGTATCTCCTAAATACTTTACTGAGTACAGTGAGAAAAAAAAATATGGTATAAAACAAAGTAAGCAGAAATGATTCTCACGTGGTATGTACTCCCAGTTGACCCCACTTCAGCTCTGAAGTGCCTATACGTTCGGAAATGCTGCTTACAGAGAGACCCTCAGGGGGCCAGCTGAAGATCATAATAGAAATAATGCTTTGTGTATATCACCTGTACTTCCAGTAAGCCAGTTATAAACAAGCTAAGTACCAGTGAAGTACTGGGACATATTTTTATAATCCAAACAAATGAGAAGCAGAGACAGGAGCTTACTGGGGAAGAGAAAGCACCTGCTGCAATATTAGAAACAGAAGTATTAAGAGCAGAGAGGTAAACTTGCCATCATATCACCCGTACAGGTAAATAACTTTTACTGCTGAATCATGGAGGAAATGGCCTGGGCGTGCAGTGGCAGAGTCACTTTGTCTAACACAAACTATTTAAGGATTATACACAGAAAAATACAGTACCATACAGAGATTGGCATCTGTTTTTGCAGCTGTCACACTAGCCCTGCAAGGGAGCATTCGGAGCTGCAGAAGAGCCAAAGGGGACTATATTCTACACAATTGTCACCAGGAAAACAGGGTGCCAAGTGGGTATTTGAGTCAAATTTATAAACCAACTTGCTTTAGAACAGTGGTTCTATTTTTAACACGCAGGGATGAGCCAAGAAACACTGAAATAATGCATTACAGATTACAGAAAGATATGGTATTGCCCTAAAGTTCTCCCCAGTGCTCTTAAATATTTGAGCTAGGAGCCTGTGTTCAGCTTTGGGGTAAGTAAGTGGAGCTTCATTTAGAAAAGGAATAAAATGGAAATTGCTTACAATAATTCAAAATAAGTGTTTTTTTAAAAGGTATCATTCCCCATCAGAGATTGCTTAGTAATTTATAAATTATTTTGGCAGGCAGTAATGATTAAATGAGCTAGGTCTTCACTTAATTAAAATGAGCCATGTCTTTTAGTTCAATGTTTCACATTTTGCATTACGCAAATGTCGTAAGAGAGTACCAAAATGATGTTCCTCTCTGCCCAAGACAAGGCAACACCTGACTTGAGTTCTCCAAGTATCTATTGGATAAATTTAAAAATTCTAGACTGCAGAAACCCAAGTGCTGCTTTTCTGAGGATTCCTTCATTTAGATATTTAATATTTTTTTAAATATCAAATTTTTAGAAAAGCAGTAGAAATCTCTAGATCACTTTTTTGGCTTCTGATTTAGAAATTCTTAATAACGTCCACACAGTTATATACAGAGCTGTTAGTATCACTGATTTGGATCAGCCTTTGTTTAATGAGTTTCTCATTATTTTAAACTGTTTACACAAATTTACACTGTGGATTTTCATTTTGGTTTTCAATAAGATCAAAATACGTGTCTGTTGGAGTAAATTTTAGAAAACCAAGAAAACTACCACATAGTGAATAAACATATGCAAATTTTTCAAACATATGCAATTTTATCACATTATTTGGCCCAACTTGCAGAGTTCTCACCTCATTTATGACAGTATCCAAAGTTCACTGAAATTTGTGTGTGCAAAGCTGCAGCATCAGTGGAAGACTGTCATATTAAAACCACGCAGAAATTAGCCACAGGTACCATCAGCCTGTGTTACTGCTTCTTGCTTACCACAGCTTCTGGAAGACCAGGTTCAGCAAATCTTTCTTTGCCATAATAGAGAACATTTTAACAGTGCAACAGGACAGCTTTCAGCATGGACACAAACATGTGTGATCTCCTCACACTGATAATTCATGCTCAAAACAGCTATTTGGAACAGCTAAAGACCTGCTTTCCTCCATCTGACTCTTACATACCATTGTGGCATTCATGCTGCATGTTATGCCAGGTTAAAATCCAGTGTTTGAACCCTATCCTGGCTCCTGTTTAAGTCCCCAGCCTAGACCCTTGTCTCTTGACCCTTGGTTTTTGAGCATACTACTCTTCCAAAGTCATGTTAAGGTCTTCCAAGCACATCAGCAAGGCAAAAGAGCTTGTTTTGGTCTTTATACTCCAAGAACAGGCTTGCCTGCAGCAATTCTATTTCAAGTATCCTCATTCCCAGGTCAGTACAGCCTATTTTTGTTGTGAATTTTCCCTGCCTCCCTGCCACACATATTTACCCTTGGACAACACCTAGTTCTCAACCTCACCAGTATTCATCTGCTACTTCGCAAGTTGTCAAATGACTACTCAGGCGCTAAAAAACCCAACCAAGTCTCTCTAGAGTCTTAATTTAAGTGTTAGCAGGGAGCTGAAAATTAGCAGTAACGTTCCTGCCTGCAGCTACAAAAAAAATAGCGAGAACTGACACTTTAATGATTGCTAAGAAAGGCTGGGTAGCAAGTTTGCTAGTTGCTCTCCATTCCACCTTCACTGCCAACGCCGGATGCATAAGCACTGAACCTACATTCCTGCAATTTCTCTCTTGAGAGTAGGAACCTGAGCTACGAATGCAACTTTGGACAGTAAATGCCCGTGTCAAGTAAATTGGTGAGGCCGAGCAATCTGCTCGAGGAACTCTAGAATATTCCCCACCTTGCTGACTGCACTGTGGAAGTTTTACAAGCTGCTGTTTTCAAGTGCACTAGTCCACAAAGCTCGTTCTTAGAAATTTCAGCTCAGTAATCTTCTTCAGCACCTGCTGTTTGTAACTTTTACCTCCCTGATCCACCTGAAACTCCTCTATAAGTTTTTTTAAACCGATGATTTCTGCTCAAGCACTCTTTTTTAGGTCCCTGTTCTCAGTCTTTGAGAACTTATTGCTTCTTTGATGCTGACTTAGCAGCTATATCCCATACAACCATAAACGGTGCTTGCTCTGCTGAATGCTTTTAAATCAGTTGTGTGTGCTTTTCACTTTCAAATTATCTTCCCACTCGGTGTATACAACTGCTTCCTTGTCAGGCCAACAGCTGGTTCACAATCCACAGACAGTGCATCTCAGCACTTGCCTTGATAAGGCTGACTTTCTATGACTACCTGATGAAACTGGCTGTCAAAACCAAGACGAGAAATACTTCAAATGTCAAGTTTACTAATCTGCTGAGGGATCTAACACTAGCACCCTTCTGATATTTGCCTTGCCTGCTATTTGCCACCACACCACCCCAGTCAAGGTCCACTTGTGTTATGCTCAAGGTGCAGTTGTGTGCAACCGTGCTGCTCAGATACTGTGTGACCCAAATCCTAACTCTGTGCTGTCACCACTGAACAACATCACTCTGCTGCACATTCACCATGAAGGTTTTACAGCTCAAGGACCAACACACCCCCAACTTCCTATTGTAGCTTTCTTCCCCTCCTCTCTCCTTCCACTTCATCTCAAATCCCAGGATCCTTGATGATCAGTGTAGCTATGCCATAACTTCCTAGTGGCACAGTAGCATCTTGCCAGCAGACAGAATGGGTCCCAATCTGCTTCTGTGTTGAAAGCCTGTTCAGGTAACAGATTTTGATAGACTGCATTACCTCTGGTCCCTCCTAAATTGCTGCTGGCCGTGGCCAATGTGTAGCCAGCACCCACAGCTGGGCTTTCAGGATAATCTGTGGCGGCTACATGGCCAGGTGCACACTCTGATTAACCGCACAGGGGACGATCTGCTGGCCAGGGAGGTTCTAAACACACTGAACATTGCCAAGATTGTCATGGTTTGGTTTGGCCAGTTGTGCACATGCTAAAAATAAAATGACAGCAGTAGACACTGGGAAAAGCACTTACCCTCAGACAGAAATCTGTAGTGACAAGTATTAAAATCTCACGTCAAAAAAATTAATCTAGAACATCATAGGTCCAGCTGAACTCTGAGCCCAGGAGTGCTTTCCATCTCCCAGCTCTGGCTATGCACCTTGGCTGCATGTCAGCCCAAGGCTGAGGACATGGGTGGGATGGGGACAGTCACCCTGTGCCCCGACAGGTCTGAATGACCGGGGGTTGGGGCTGCGGGGCACAGCACTGAACACAACCCTCCTGCGGTTTAGGCACTGTGTGACATAAAACAGAGCGCAGGCAGCAATGAAAGCTGGAGAGTTCATATCTTCTGTATAAAGAGCTTTCTCTACATGAACTTTGACATCTTTTAATTATGGTGTGAAGTTTTCAGTAACAGAGAAGATACTTGGGATACTAGAGGGATACTAGATTTGATGGAACACGGGCAACTTTAGAGATAAAATGAGCAACAACCCTCAAAATATGAGGCATTTGAGAGGTATTGGAGTAAGTGCCTACAGCAGTTTATGAACAAATTCAGAGATGATGGCTCACAGTTCACCTATAAAACTGTAAACAGTTTTGAGAGAAAGATTAATTTCACAGAACATCTTGGAAATGTACTGTTCGGCTGTGATGTTCTCCTAAGAGTTAAATGTATTTGTACTGTCTAATACAAATACATCAGGGGAAAAAAATCTTTTTACTGGAATGAGTAATCACTACACAGTGTTTAGTAGTGCAATTCTCCCTTTAATTGTCTATTCCCTGCTACTGACTGTTTCAGTGATTCAAGAATAAATATCAAAGAATAAATAAAGGGGATGCAAAAGATTTCTTAATACATAATGACTAGGCCGCATTTTATAGATGAAATCTAAGACAATTCAATCGTTACATAACCAAGAATCTCATGGCAATTCGGGAATTGCTCTAGATGAAGGCTGATTTCTCTCTCCTCTGCCTAGCCTCACCATAGCTTAATCATATTCTATTTCTGACTTAAGTTACAGCACCTCACTGGCAACATAACGGGTGTTGATAGTATCTTGAAGACAAAGGAAAACTTCCTCTCTGAAGCACTGCAAAACTGAGTCATGCATAGTAGTGCCCATCTTTAAAACAATTAAAGTCACTCATAATTTACACATGCATTTCAAAGAACAAATCGTTACAGTGTCTAAAGAAAACAAAACCTGCCATCTTTCTCTTTGCACGGCTCCCAGGAAGGCAATGGGATTTTGGGTACATGCACATCTTAGTCTGATGGCTTCCCTCCACACATCATGAACATACTGAGCACAAAGGGATGGCTATAGCGACAGGGGAGCATCGGCAAGCTCACCCATTCTCACCATCCCTCCGGGCTCGTTTCTCTTCAGTTTTTCCCTCAGGAGCATTCAGACAGTGCCCTTGTTCTCTCCTCTGCCTCCAGACGCCATAGGGGTCTCTTTGCCTTTGTTGAGAGTCACCAGAACCAACCCCTCTTTTCCTTGGCCGCGCACCCGCAAACGAGGTGCAATTTGCAGCAGTCTGCCAGCACTCTGCTAGCACACACCAACTGGTGGCAGGAGGACTTCTGCTTATTATGGTATGCCTTGTACCATTTCTATCTGCACCTTAATTCATATATTTAACAGACCCTACTTCCATCACACTTTAAACCTACTGGTATCATAATTTAAAAATAAAACTTAGAATTTACCATTCCATAAAAGCCACCAATTACTCATTAGCCTTGTTACAGACATGTATTTTATGACCTGAAGACACCACTCTCCTCACCTAGTTTTATCTCCTGAATAACAGAAGCTAAAAAAAGTGTCATCCAGCAACTAACTGAGAGGCCTCCTTTTTTTCCTTCAGGGAGTTTTCTCCTACTAAGCACAGACACTGAACTCACATTGAACTCAGGTCTCATATTATTTTTACAAACAGCAGCTGTCGCAGTGCCTCGTCATTAACATGTGATTGACGTGAGGAACACAGCTCATCCAGCGTGAGGCAACATGACAGCAGTGCAAAGAACGGCGCAAGAACCCAATACGCCTGTATCATCCATGAAACTACATCCTGAAACTACACATCCCGAATAATAGCCTCAAGAGCCAGTTTAGCACAGCAATGGCATCAACGGTAGCATACCCAGACCTGTACGGATATGACCTGAGAAGACACAGGCCATACAAAGGGAGCTTCAAGAGGGCCCAGGTTGTTGATATGAACAGAAGATGGACAACAAAAGCCTCCTCTTAGTTTCGGAGGAACACATACTTTGTTATCAGCGCTCTAATTACACTCTTAATTTGATTTAAGTCCAAATGAAACCCTGAGCCATGCTCTCATTAAAGAGCACTTATATTCCTATACTCTTCAGGTAAGCAGCTAATTTTAAATGGCTGGAAGATAAATTAGTTGCATTAATTTTAATAACATTTCATTTAGAAGTCTAGGAGAAAACTAAATGAGACCACTTAAATAGATAATGGTGTAAACATTTTCTTCATTCACTGATTTATTAGAGAGATTCAATGCAATTCAAGCAGGTCCCCTATTAGAAAGGCTGCATAGCATGGACCATGATCATGTGTAGCAATAAAACAGGAGGCTTCCTCCCTGCAACAACCCAGCTACCGGGCACTGCCATGGGCACCGTGGGGTGAGGTCTGATCATCGCTGAGGCTGCTCTGAGTGGATTGCCTCACATATACCCAGCCGAAACCAATTAGACAAGTATAACAACCTCATTGATGCCACTTCCCTTTTCAATAATACTAATTTAAAAATTCAAATTCTTGATTGGGTTTTATTACTGCTTTTTAGAGCAGTAAATAGAACATAAGTAACTACTGCCCACTTAAAATTGAATTTTTAAGGTTAAAAATACTGCTTTTGCAGGTTTTCTTAAATGTGTCTTGAAAAAAATTGCAAGCATTTTATAATTTTAGTTCTGAAATCTTTCAGAAACTCAAGATCTGTTTTGCAATTTCAAATTTTTCAAAATTTATTTTATTGAAAGATTTTCTTCTCATTTTCTGAACCTTGCTTCAGAACATGAAATGGAGTGACAATGTAAATACGGTCTGCTGAGAATCAAAGGCTGAGATATGCAGTCAGGGCAGTACATATTAATGGCTTTTATGTTACACATTGAAAAAAAATAAAAAGAAATGATCAGCTTTGACCAGCTTGAAAGTTTCTTCCTTGCAAAATATAAGATCCAAAGACTTAGTTATATATCAACTCAAGGATATAAATGTTTCCTGCAGCAAAACCTCAAACACACGTGTCTACCTCCCAGCTGAATGCCCTACCTACCGATCTACTGAATCACAATCTGTCCCTGAATACCTAGTTTGTCCATGATAAGGACTCATTTGGATGTAATTTCAATTACTGTGGCATTTTCAAATAGGGCAATCTACCAGAAAAGAGGAGGCACAAGTTTCAGCCGGTCCTGCACCCTATCCCACAATGCTTCTCATGTTAAAACTAATTTCTCTGGCTCCTGCATAGCAGGACGTCAGATATGGTCTCAGTTGCCTCAATAAAACCTTTCCATCCTAACTTCATTTTTCGTCTCATGGGTGTTGCACATTGACTACTGCAATGATTCCCCTGCAGTTACTTAATTAGAGCCTAATCTTACCTTCTCACACAGAGCAAGACTTTCTGCCCTAGTATTCATAGACTGCAGCCAGCTATTTGGCAGCAGCGTTGTTTTTGCTGGTAAAAGCAGTTTTTCCTCTTTTGCACCTTTCTGGGGCGGGATGTGCCGTTCACTTCCCCACAGCCTCCCCGCCGCTGCCGTGGTCAGCCGCCCAGCAAAGGGGGTCGGGGCGCAGGTAACAAACACGAAGTCCGTGGTCCAGGTCACCTCATGGCCAAGAGCCACAGCAGAAACCGGGGGGCAAAGGCAAGAGGAGAGGCAGGCAGGTGTTGATGCTGCAGCATACTCTCCGCTGGGGAAAGGGGTGCCCCTTCATCATGAGCCAGGAAAGGAGAATACAGCCAAGGGCAATTACTTTAGGATAGTTACCAGTTTGTGTAACACTAGGGCACTGTGAGCTGTTAAGTGCTCACCTGGCGACAAGTCTCCATTACAAGTGTTCAGCCAGTTAACTCTTATCATCATCAACCTGTTCAAATTAAACATGTTTCTGATGCTTCTAAAGTGAATAAGAAAAAAGTACATCGCAAGCGAAGTCCAGACACTTCCATCAGGTGTGTTTTTATAACATTCAGAAGGACCAGAATCCATGCACAAAGTGCAGAACAGACTATATTGCTGGTAAATGAGGTTAGAATAACATTGATGTTTTTAAAATACTACCCTGTAAATTCTTCTACTTAGAGAGAAAAGAAAGTATCATTAGGCAGATTCTCCCGAGTGTCTATAAGGCTTCCTCTAATGCACAGGGGAAACACCACTTTTGTGATTTCCAGTTATGCTTCTGTTAATTATTCTTTTTAAAAAATAGATTTACATTATATTAGCAGACCTGACCTTCCCTAGCATCTTTGGCAGCCTTTTAGGTTTCATATTCACATTCTGTAAGCACTAAAAAGTATGCAGGTTACTTTACTGGAAGAGAAGCATACATAATTCCTTGAGACACTGCCTACTTCTGATCTGGAGCATGCAGTGTGCAAACTACGTGTAACAGCCAAAAGAGATCTAAGCAAAAGTGCAGAATCATTCAGAAAGCTAATACAGACACAGAACATACATAACCTCCTTTCCACCATGAATGTGCTGAAGGCATCTTCCTGAAAGCAATGTTCATGGGAACATCTTCAAATATAAAACTGCATGCCAGGTCCGTGTTTACAGGCATCTCTGGAAACGAGGTAGAATTATCAGTCAACTTTTCATGCTAATGCAACACGGAAGTCGTAGCAAAGTGAAACAATCTTCCATCACACCAGCACTGCCATCTGATTTCTGCTACTGGGTGGAGGTTTGAGTATCATATATGGGAAAAGAAATATTAACTGCATTACTGATTTGAATTAAATGTGCTGTAATCGGACTATGCACTCTCACGTCATACTGATGCGCTTTCTGTGCAATAGGAGATGGAGAAACCCACAGCCTGCCTGGCTTGACGCCTGCTGAAGTATTAGGCCGGGGATACTGTCCCCAGCTGCAGATGAACAAGTGGTGAAAAAATTGCAGAAAGATTAATAAGCTTATGGTGGATCTGGGGAAAAAGAGTGACTGTCTCAATGAGAAAGAGAGGCTGTTAGGGTCCATAAGCACAACATATAAACCAAGTTGAGGAACACAGTCAGGAATCAGGCCAAAACCTGCTCTTCACAGAAGTTCAAATGGGAAAGAAGATCCCAAAAAAGGAGCAGAGCCAGGCTAAGCAAGGCTGGGCAGCAATGGGATCTATCTTAAGGCCTGCAGAAGGCAAGATAAGGAGCCAAGAGGAGGAAGGAAGAGGCAGTCAGTGATGTTCAGAAGCAGCAGGTCAGAGCAGATTCCCAGGCAGTCCACAAGTTCCCAGAGTGTCTCTTACTGCAACAACAGTGCTTTGGGCACAGCCTCTCTCCAGAGAGCTCAGAAATCAATAACCTGGAGAGTGATTGCCCTCAGCAAGCAATAGCTAATTACAAAGACCATTCAAGGCATTCATTGACATATGTACCAGTTATTCTTTTTTTTTGTTAAGTTGACTGTAACAACTTTACAATTTTCCCAGACCCACCCTAAATCTTTTGAAATTCCAAGAGGACCTCAAAACCCCAAAACCCTATTGCTCCCAAAAAGACAAAAGTATAGTTTTGTCTCAGTTCAATCTACTGGTTTGTCATTTTCATACTATCCCATACTTTATGGCATAATCCATTTGTGAGTCAGTACAATTCTGAATAGCCTCCTATGAGAAACTGAGTAAATACCTGATTTAATGGTTTCTATAAAAAAGTGCTATATGCATCCTCCTTTACCATTTGTTAGCCATAACTGGGAACTGGTTTTATCATATCCTAGCATCCAGTGCAAATTTTTGTGCATGATATTTTAGTAAAATAGCCTAGACAGCAATAACCTAGTGTTGGACATATTTCCTAGAGCTCTGAATTGGTGGCAAAGAACACTTACAAGCAATATTTAAATTACAACTTGCAAGGGAGAGATCAAAACAAAGTCTTGTCCTCTTCAGCATAATACTAAATGAAGCCTTTTGGAGAACCAAAGCATTGATCTTCCCATGGTTTTTCCTGACTTAGCTTTTTTTTTCCCCTGAGATTTTCTGTCAACTTGTATTCAAAAGTTTTACCTGAGTAAAGCTGGCCTCAAAGTGGTAACACCAGGCAGCCTGAGTTTAATGCTGGATTCCCACGCCTTTCAACTTGTTTTTCATCTTTTCCCTTTCAATCAGCTTGGAAGGAAGAAAAGAGGACAAAAGTCTGCCTTAATTGCTGACACCATTTTGTGATCAAGTATTGGCTATTTAAAGGGCATTTTTGATGCTGTGTACTCGTCAGCCCTAAGCTGACCCAGTTTTGTGTTATATCTTGATGGTACTTGGTGTGCTGGGATCATTCAGAACACTGCACTTTTTGGAAGAAGCCAACAGGCAATTCTGAGGCATTGACTGTTCACAAGCACCCAAATGTACCGCACTACATAACCCTAAGCATGTGCTTTACTGACAGAAGACCTGCCTACAACTCAGATTTCAAAAAACACATCATCTGCGTGGGGACTTACTGCCTTTCACTGCACAGTTATGCTGGACCTTCATTTTCCACACTCCTACTCTGCTACTTTGTCATGGATAACACTGCTGTTTCAGCAACATTAGTTAACCCATATTTTAATAGTTACAACCATCTATGGAACTTGGGGTTGAGTCTCAGATTTGCATTTGTTGTGTCATCGTGGGCAAGGCTGCTCTCATGGCTCCGGCTTCTCATACAGAAAAATGTAAGCATAAATATTACACTTTTATGAGGGCTGGAGGAGAAAAAGGGCTTCACTAACTGAAATAAATTAAAAACTGAAAAGTTGCCAAATCCAACTGTGAATCCAAGAAATCTATCCCATGTGTATTTCTGAAAGATACCTTAAGTATTTTTGGGTGCTTACGTCTATCAGTCCTTGTCATATGTGGATGCACAAACTCAAAAATAATCTTGGAAAGCACAGCATTAAAAGTCTCCATCTCCTTTTAAGATTTCAGCTGGAGGCACCTGGAATGAAATATGCTGTGTTGCCTGGAAAGAAGAATCTGTGACTGTGCTTCCCACAGGTTTGAATGACTAAGCGGAGAAGTGTAACAGGTTCTATGCTCCACAGCCATAGTTAGCCCCAAAATATGCAAGGTCC
>NW_009221166.1:4429-4747 GCF_000690835.1 Fulmarus glacialis | reverse complement strand
CAGGAATGAAAAAAAAAGAGAGATAAAAGTGTTTCCTATGTGTCCATCTTAAAGACTATTATTTGCTTGTCACTTCATGGAGGAAACATGCCAATTCAGACAAGAAATGCACTAAGTTGATTGTATGTGATTTTCCAGGTACTTTGGCACAATGTAAATTATCCTCATTCCCTACATCTTACAGCATATAATTTTCCTAATCTGCAAACTTAGAAATTAATCAAACATAAACAATCACGTAAATATATGTATACTCAAAATTAAACAACTCATTTCTTCTCTACAGTAACTATTTTCTGATCATGGTATTTCTATGGT
>NW_009221166.1:0-4405 GCF_000690835.1 Fulmarus glacialis | reverse complement strand
CATTCTTCTCCTTCTCAGAAACAGTTTTGTTTTTTTTAACCTGTGTTTTACAAATAAAATTTTCATTTGAACAGAAGTTAAGACTAGGAAAATCTTATTTGAAGAAGTTTGATTCATTTGAACAGAAGTTAAGACTAGGAAACTCTTATTTGAAGAAGTTAGCTTGTCCAGAAGGAGCCCTATTGGCTCATCTCAGATGGAAGGCAGATACACACACTTGGATAATATCATGGGCGGATGCCTTAGGAAAAACAGTGCAACGCTAAATGAAAGAACTACCGCAGTCCTGAAACATTTTGTAGATAGGAAAATCAGCTTCCTGACAAGTCCTTTTATAAGGGATTCAATGGAAACATTTAAAGAACACTGTGCCACCTTAATTAGAGGGGTTGCCATATGTAATATGTATCTATTAATTGTAGTAGAACTCTGTATTTCAGTCTTGATCTAGTGTTGTAAGATAAATTTGAGTAATAGGTGTGGGTTTTTAACTTTGTATTGGTTTAACATCCACTGATGCTGACAGAAACTGGGATCCATTTCATCACTTTTTCAAAACCGTAATAAAACCGTGCTGCAAAAGAGCTTGTATATGGCAGACAAAAAGTTCAAAGAGAAAAAGATTCAAAGAGCCTGGCATCAGATCAAATGGCTGGCAGAGTTAGAAATAGACCCCAGGTCTCTGACACCCCAGTCCAGGCTTGTATCATCTAATCTGTCCTGCCTCATTTATTTACACCAGTTTTTATTGTCTGCTTCTTAACTGAATTACAGAATCCACATCAACAGCTGGGGCTCACAAACTGGATATATCTTTTTAATAAGAAATGTTTAAAATCTTTATTTTAATTGTCAGTGGTCATACATCTTGCACTAGCTTGCTTCCTTTTCTGAACATGAATGTACGCTGCTTTCATTTATTAAGTTACTGATCATTCATCTAAGGCTAGGGAAGGCAATAATGACACTCATGATAACAAAAATCAATAGAGCTGTAAATAAGCTTTGCTACAGCTCCTAACAATTTTAAGTCATTCATTAGCTAGAAATAAATAATGCCAGCCAAGGAAATACACTGGCTTTCTACACTAGTTTCTACACTTTTCCTGTAGTTGTACCCATCACCTTCTACCTATGGGTCAGAACAGAGGATTCTCTGGACTCTGTAAAAGCAACGAATGTGTTGCCAACCCTATTACACATAATGTAATGATTCTGCTGAATAGACAGAGGGATAATCAGTGTGTTTCCATACAGCCACAGAGACTTCTCTGTTTCCTTTACATTTGGCCTTTTGGATCAAATCCCTTTTCGAAACTCCCAGCCAGGTTTTCCAAAGGCCTCCAGGAAGAACAGAATAAGTCATTTTAATAAATTCCAATCACATTTTGGTCTATGGAAGGACAGTCAAAACATTCAGGCCATATATAGTTTACACCTCTAATATCAGAAGGTGAAACATCAGAGTGTAAAAGGAAAAGCCCCCACAAGGGAAAAAGCATTTGGAAACTAAAGCTGCTGCTTAAAACGTGTTAAAATGGAGACCTTGAATTTGAACCCTTTCGGAAGGGCAGCGAGCAGAAGGGCAATTTGACAATCTCACTGGGGTATTCCTGGGTAGGAGGTACTGTACAAGTACTGTAGAGCTAATAAGGTCAAACGCATTGGCCACAGACCGCACCACTTTCCATTTTGCCTTAAGAAAACCAAAACACACTATGGGGTAGTGCAAGAGCGCATCAAGAGACCAGATAGGAGAGGAAAAGGCATGGCATTTTGAGGTCCTCTTCCAAATCTCTGAGCAAAGTAGCACTCTGAACCATATCCCATCCCATTTTATACAATCAGCTCTTTTATCAAGAAGCAGAATCTTGGAAAATTTCCACAGACATGTTAGCAGGGAATACTGCCTAATTGCCAAAATATATATACTTTAGTTTAAATTGATTTGACTTTTTCTTACTTGTAACATGAATTTACAGCTCATATATTTTTTCAGAACAAGTTGGAATCTATGGGGTTCAATCAATACAGTGAAAAAATGTGAGGTACTAGAAATCCTGATAATCTTGATATGTTTCTCAGAAGACTATGAAAGAAGGCTGGATGTGATTGCTTGCCAAAGAACAGAGGAAAAGGTCTTTAAGCTAAATCTTACGGGATCAAAGATGACATCTGACCACTGAGAAACAAATCCTTTACAGTTTAGTGAGTAGCAAAGCCTAAATAACTCCTCCAGAGCACCATATATTAACACACATCTGACAACTTTGCCGACAGGAGCTCTTACTATTTAATCATAGAGGAATTTTGGGCTTAGCCTCCCAGGCAGACATATAAATATTTTCTGAGGAGAAAGAAAACCTAAAACTTCTATGCAGAGTGCACACATAGTTTGTTTCCCCATACCTCTCTACACACAGTGTAAAGAGATCTGAACGGAGTCAGGTATTTTCAGTCTGAGACTGAACACGCAAACTCAACTTTCTCATGTGAGGCTCACACCATCTGTATTAATTTAAGCTTGATATTCACAGTGGCTGAGTTCCCTGAGCTGCATCTAGGGTCAAAGGGTCCAGCACTCGTAAATAAATAAGCAAGTAAATCAGACTCCCACGGTCAGTCAGATTTACTACTAGAAATCATAGCAGATACTTTCCCAGTGTAGCTATCCACAAGCCTAATCTGGGACTCATTTAGGGAGTCATTAAAGGTGGAAGATTTAACCTGAAGAATGCTCTTGTCCTAGAAACCTACAAACACATTTATCTCGGAGCCCAGGTTCCCCTGTTAATTGGCACTGACTTTATAAGATCCCATAAGAATATTCATAGAACCGAGAACATATTTCTAAATGATTCACGTTGCCGATCCTCAATTATCCATTTGCAGTACCATTACCATATTAAATATGTGACAATATGTGCACTTTTCATTATGTTCAATGTCATCCTTATTTCTATTTATAGGCAAAAATCTGAATCTTAAACAGACGTATCAACTTCTGGAAAGCTTTGTCATAATTTCAGTCACCGAAAATCTTGATCAGAGTTTGAAAGAAAAAAAACAGTTTGTCTGACTGTAAAACCACCGTATAGGCAAGAAAATGGAAATACTGCCATAAGTTTATAAAACAGATAAACTTTTATTTGAACGCCTAGCATGAAGCAGTATCTAGCATCCAAAACCTAGATTCGGGAGACTCTGTAGTATCAGAAATTCTCAGGCAAGATTTCATCATCGGCACCACTCTAATACAACAAAATTTAATGTATGCACCATTTCACAATTCCTCCCACACATGTTAGTGCACGACTTACGCAATGTGTCTCACTTACTTCAGAATCACCAAGCTGAAATTGCTGAGCTGTACGTGGCTTGAAAATAGCTCCGATGCGGCTCCAGTTTGGGAGATATAGCCTGTGATTAATAAATGGTATGCCTGGCAGGACGGCTGCTGGGTAACATTTTATTGCTACGGCACAAGCTTGCAGCCTAGTTGTGCCCTACAGGCAACCTTTGGAGACTGGCATGACACTCCTGGGACACTCTTATGGGAAGCAGTGTAGACTGCTTCCCAGCATCCCTGCATCTGCCTTCTGGCCCAGCAGTTGGCTCAGAGAGCACGCAAACCTCAGAAGAGCCAGGAAAACTTCTGCTTAAAATTACACTCAGTATGAGCAGACTAACTTCAGCACTGGAACTATTCGGTTCGTGAAGAGGGAGGTGAGAATTAGAAAAGGTTGCATGGAAAGTCAAGTAACAACCAAATGAAAATAAAATAAAGTGAACCCTGTTGACAGACAAAAGTGATGATGGAGTATACCTATACCTTTTGAGTTTGTGAATATTTTAGTGCATTTAATACACAAAAAATCATATTGCTATACGGTTGGGAGTTATCGTGTGGATATTTAAAAAACAATTGAGAGCTAAACGCAGCTTTCGTCTGTACAATCCAAAAATTAATGTCTTCAGCTAGCCTGAACAGCTAATTCTCTGAAAACTAAGATGATGACTTCTCAGAACTTATTTCCAGTATCATGCAGCTAGATTGGTGGTGTGAGTATTGGGTAATTGAAACCCTGACAATTTTTTGGTCAAAAAAAGCAGTTAAAAGCTCAGGCTTGGGAGACCTTGAAAGGCCACAGAGGATTAAGGCTAAGTCAAAGCTACTTAACTCTATGAGAAAAATGGTAGATTTAGGCAAAACAATAGATATTTAAACTTTGCCTTTTTGACCTGTTCCTTCCTGCTTGTTCCAGTCTAACGGGGAAGAATACTTTCTTCGGAAGAAGCTGTTCTCCATTACTATATTTTCATGGAAATCATAGGTCTGAGAAAAATCTATAAACCAAAAGCCTCTTCAAAGTCTTTGAGGGACCTGGACAGGCTGGATCGATGG
>NW_009221165.1:0-17706 GCF_000690835.1 Fulmarus glacialis | reverse complement strand
CACCCGCCGACCAATGCCCAGCCAGTCCCGGAGCAGTGATCACTGCTTCCTGGACCATGCCTCCAGTTTATATACTGAGCATGATGTCATATAGTATGGAATACCCCCTGGCCAGTTTAGGTCAGCTGTCCTGGCTATGCTCCCTCCCAGCTTCTTATGCACCTGGCAGAGCATGGGAAGCTGAAAAATCCTTGACCAGTGTAAACACTACTTAGCAACAACTAAAACATCGGTGTGTTATCCACATTCTTCTCATACTAAATCCAAAACGCAACACTATACCAGCTACTAGGAAGAAAATTAGCTCTATCCCAGATGAAACCAGGACAAATTTCAAAGGTAGTTTAAGCAGAGCCTTGTGTGACAGAATTCATTAAAACTGTTACTATCGGTTGAAATAACCTACATCTTTTTAGTAGTATGAACAAATTTCTCTGACCAATTATATCTTTCTTTTATCCTTCAGCCTTTAGAAATGAACTTGTCTGAACATACAACAGATTGGTCTTCAAAAGTGATCACCAGCTAGAAGATATCACAAACAAATGCTCCAAAAGGTCATTTATTTTTTTGTTTTAGTTCTATAATTACATAGAACTAAAGCTCCAAAACTGCACTGCAATTTATGTTCCTGCCAGGAAGATCACAATTATTTTTCTAATATCTCTCTTTTCCCTTTTTGTCATTTTTGTCATGTATCCTACTTGTGATCCATGTAAATTTGACCTGGGCACTGGTTTGATTGTCTTATATGTAATGTGAATCCTCTTGCAAATATAATACTCTGTATAGATTCTTCGGGATCATGATTACATACAAAGAGAGCATCAGCTCACTTCCTATATTGTGAGCCATTTTTACCTAGCAATGTATTTTTTGCATCTCCTACTAAATCTTCAGAGATTGATCAAATTGCAAACTAATTCTCTCTCTGTGAGTCTCTCTTTTTCTGTTTCTCTCTCAGATTTGGTGCAGTTAAAGTGAAAATTTTGCAACAGTGTTTTAAAAATATCTGTGTAGCTCCATGTGGTGGCTTCAAATTCCCAGAACAAATTATCATGTTTCTTTAGGAACAATGAGCAAACCCCCAAAAGGCTGCATAGTCTTCAATGGCATCAGGTAATCTAGAGATGTTCCTTTTCGGAATTTTAGCAGTGGAGTAGATGAGTGTTTTTCCTTGCACAAAGAAGATGATGTCATCTTTCTAGACATTCAATGATTTATTTCTAACATACTTATCTCAAACAAATAAATGTTCATGTATTCAATGCCTGATGGTAGGACCTATCACCTTTTACTTATTCGATTTTTATGGTTTCATTCATGTGTTTTCTGTAGAAGAAATTATTTCAGGTAGCACCGATAGATGCATTTCCTACTATTTGTGTTAAGTTTATCAGCTTGTACTAAAAGAAACATTTGTTTATGGTAGATGTGCATGCTAAGGGATTTTGAAGTGCATTAAAAGACTAAAAACAGAAATCTCGCCTGATGATATATTGTGGAACACTTACAGTGTGCTGTCCATCCTTTTGTGGTGATTTATGAAACAGATTGCAATCATTTCTTGGTCCACATGGCCTACCACCATGATCAGATTTTTCTAACCTCTTAGGCTGATAACTGTACACAAAAGTTGGAAAATGTGGACAACATATGCAATGAATATATAAATGACTAGATGTGCTTGTTGTTAGATCATTTTATGACCTTAAACTGTCTGTAGCACTGCATGAACAGTGTGTAGTATTTGGTTCTTTGGTGTGCTGGAGACTAGGCTAGGACATCAGTTTTTTAAATCTGGTAGCAGGAACACAAAGATTTAGACTCAGAGTCTAAATCAAGAGGACAAGTTTGTCCTCCATTAGCAATGCCTGATGAGGGCTGTGCTAATTCACCCACACAAACTCAGGTGTTATATGGTTGATATTCACATCACTTAGGACTTCCCAAAGGGCCTGCAGCTTGTAAAATTGCTAACTTTTCTCCAGTCTTTCATGCAAAACCTTAATTGTTTTCTCTCACTATTCTGGTTCCTCTCTCTTTTCCCACTCATTAGTGAGTGTATTAGGGCAGAATTCTTCCCGTCCATTCCCTGCCATCTCAATACTCAAGATTGCTCTGCAAGTCCTTTCTTAGTAATGAGCTAAAGATGCAGCATGCAGGAGCACATGTGTAATTACTAGGGTAATTACCTGAAATCCAATGGGACCTTTTCTGCCTCTTTCACTTCAGAGAGGAAATAACGAAAGCCAACATCATCACCTGTGCACATTCAATGTGCACACCTGTGTGTTGAGACAATTAATCTGTCAATAGACTTTAGCTACCCCTACTTAGTAGGGGTACACACTGAGCCACTCACTGGGTTACAGTGCTGAGAAGAAGAGGAACTGGTAGCTTTTCCTGCAAGGCAGCAAGGTATTTGTCATCACTTTACATCACTGGCCAGTGTGAAGGAGGTGACAGTCTTTTTTGGATCAACAGTCCAAATATTTTTATGACTTAGAACATGTAATTACACTGTTATCTTCCATGTTTAAAAATCAGACTTGGCCCACTACAGAATGAGGCCTTTAACACTTGAAAGGATGTGAAAGAACATTCTTTTGTATAACAGAAGATAAGACTTATGAACAGTCACTGCTTTTCCAAGTCTATAAAATCTGTAACTAATGTGCTAAAAATAGTTCTGTTGTGCAATATTATGCATGTAGCAATTATCATGAAGGAATTTGATTATATTCATTCATACTAATGGAGCAGTTTTCATTTATAGGTTTGTAAACATTTCAAATTCTATTACCTAGAAGCATTTTTTCATTCTGTTGACAGAATATATTATCCTTTGTTTTATAGCCACATGGAGTGCAGAAAGCAAAGAAGCCTATAGCAGACAAAAATTCAGTCTTGATTATAAAACTGAACTTGAACATCAGCAAGAAGCAGGTTCTCCTCAAAAGTCACTGCAATGGATCCAAAATCCACTTGTCATCCTCAACCGTCAGCTGAATCCATCCTTCTCAGAATGCTAGGAGTTCATCACCATGGAAACCACTTATCAAATTGGCAAAGTTAAGAATTTAAATTGTCTGTTTGGAGAATTTATTTAATTGCAAATGGAGACCTTTAAAAACCTACCTCACTACTGAAGATACAGAAAAACTCCTGTGGATATTTAAAAACATGAAATTACTATATAGGAAAAGTGTAACCGAGAAGGATGAAGAAGGGAGAGGGAGGTTGTTTTTCATGATGGGTCAAAAATGAAGTTTATTTAAGTTCTGCAGTGGATTGAATTCCAGGACATCAGCAAAAAGTGCGAAAGTGACTCAGAGGTGCTCAGGTCCGTAGTCTAAAATTGTAGATCCTTGCTGTGGAAGCACAGCTGCAACAAAATTAATCTTGTTACAAAGTTTCCTGACTTGTAGTAAGTTTAGCAATGTGCTTATGGACACTTTTTAGTTAATAATGATTTCCTGTTACCAATTTTTTCTCCAATAGATCTGTTGAAATAAAAAAAATAAAAAAATAATAAGGAAAAAAAAAAGGAAAGAAACTGCATTAGATTGTTTTTGCTTGACCCTTTACTGATACCTGGAATTCAGGGGGAAAAAAAAAAGTCTACTGAACAAAGTACAATAATGTGGTGTCAGACACCAATGCTTTCATGGCATAGAAAATATCTGGTGGCTTCAATGATAGCTAAGTGAAAGATTATACTTTTATATAACCTCAGTGCAAATTTCCAGAGAGACATACTTCTGAATTAAGTGATCTTACATATTTTAGGGTGGCATAACCTGCCCAATGTTTCAAATGTGTCTCATTCATTCCAGTGGGAGTTCTGCCTGTTAAATACGTCTTCCAAAATGACCAGCATGTAAATACTTTCACAGTTCAGATTTTCCAGCATTCAGCACCATCAAACCAACCCAGGAATTGGTGTGCAGAAGTACAAAACTTTTGTTTTACAGCTTCAGTAAGATCTAGATTTTAAAAACTCTATGAATGCAACATAACAATCTTGAAAGTCCAATTACTTATACAAAAGAATCTGGAAAACTGAGTGTCTTTGGAGACTTGGAACTCCAGTTGTTAGTGCTAATTTCTATAAAAGGACAGCCCTTATTTCAGTTACTGTGTATTTAATTCTATTTTAATTCATCATTCCCACTGAAACAGAAGATGCTGACTTCCCCCTTTTTGTCTATGGCTTATTTCAATACTATTCAACATGATTATCTTCATAGCTCCACTAGTCCAATAACATAGCTAAAAGCAAAACAAAAGACTTTCATAAGACATAATGTTTCCAATAAACATAAGCCCTTCTTATTTTACAAAATCTTCATAACTAAGCTTAAGTGTTACAGCTCATTTATAATTAGTTTTTCTAAAAAACATTTTGGTGAATGTACTTCTGTGCAGTTGATCTTCAGTTATTCCTGATTTGTATCTAAAAGTTGGTCTTCCATGCCACACGATAATATTTCTACTTTCTAATTCAGGGGCTTAAACTTTCAAGCACAGCAGAGAGAGACAATTCTTGCAAAAACCTAAGTCTTCACACAAATATCATTAAAATAAAATGCATAGATGGTTGTTGGGTTTTTTTTTTCTCTCTTTGGTAGAAGCTGGTGAACTAAGTATAATTTTGCCACAATGTACAATAAATAAAGTTAAAGCAAGTGTGTTGGACATAATCAAGCAAATATCAGTGAACAGCTATTCTGCACTTATTTTTAAGTCCAGTCCATTCCATTCCCACCTGTTGCCTGTTTTCTACTGTCCCTTGATAAATATGCAATTACAAAGAGAAAAAGTATATTAAGAATGGCATATGCATTGAACCACTGTTCTAACTAAAGGATTTTAGCTGTTGAATTTCAGCTATCATCAGCCCTTTCTTACCAAGATAGTTGGTACCAAATACGTTGACTATCTTCTCTCACTATTATCATCATTATACTTTCTCTTCTAGGTTTAGCATTTGCTTTATGTTCAGTCTTGTATCCATTTCTAATGGATGAGTGTAGTCATTTTTAATTGGATGATACCTTGGTCACTTGACTTTAGCTCTCTTATTAACCAGTTTTGTATTTAACTGTTGAAAAACTTAGCAAGAATGGAGGCTTCCTTCTTCTGTGGAAAAGTAAGCAAAATCTTTTGATCTTAGAGTGCTGCTCATATAATCTTTCAAAACTTAGAATCATAGAATCATAGAATCATTAAGGTTGGAAAAGACCTCTAAGATCATCAAGACCAACCGTCAACCCAACACTACCATGCCCACTAAACCATGTCCCTAAGCGCCTCGTCTACACGTCTTTTAAATACCTCCAGGGATGGTGACTCCACCACTTCCCTGGGCAGCCTGTTCCAAGGCCTGACCACTCTTTCAGTGAAGAAGTTTTTCCTAATGTCCAGTCTAAACCTCCCTTGGCACAACTTGAGGCCATTTCCTCTCGTCCTATCGCTTGTTACTTGGGAGAAGAGACCAACCCCCACCTTGCTACAACCTCCTTTCAAGTAGTTGTAGAGTGCGATGAGGTCTCCCCTCAGCCTCCTCTTCTCCAGACTAAACAGCCCCAGTTCCCTCAGCCGCTCCTCATAAGACTTGTTCTCTAGACCCTTCACCAGCTTCGTTGCCCTTCTCTGGACACGTTCCAGCACCTCAATGTCCTTCTTGTAGTGAGGGGCCCAAAACTGAACACAGGATTCGAGGTGCGGCCTCACCAGGGCCGAGTACAGGGGCACAATCACTTCCCTACTCCTGTTGGTAAAAACTTGTAGCTAAAGAAAAAACTGTCATTTTTTAATCATTAATCAAATAGAAACAGGAAAGACAGAAAAGAGAATAAAACAGCAGTGCCAGTGGGTGGTTTATTCTGTGTTTTAAGAAGGTTCTTAATCTAAATATTTATAGTTATTACTAATATAAAATATTAGGGATAAAGCATAGTCGTACACGTTAGTAAAGGTACAATTAGTGCAAGTAAGACTGTTGACAGCAAATTTTTCTGTTCCTGTAACTTATCGAGGTTTCAATCTCTGACTCAATTCCTGTAACAAATTATTCTCTCTGTAGTTAAGACTTTCTGAAAAAAGCTGGCAAAAAATCTGGTGCTTAATAGGGTTTTCAGATGTGTGATAATTCTGCAATACTGGCTCAAGTATTTTATAGCACGATTTCAGCATCTTCTAGCAGATATTCAGATGTTTTAATTGTACTATTGTCATATTAATCTGGAGGTTTCCAAAATCAGACTGAAACAAGCAACTGGTCAGATATTGGTGCTGGATCCAGTTCCCTGAAAT
Organism: Fulmarus glacialis; assembly: GCF_000690835.1. NCBI lineage: Eukaryota > Metazoa > Chordata > Aves > Procellariiformes > Procellariidae > Fulmarus > Fulmarus glacialis. The sequence goes on along the minus strand of NW_009221165.1, from coordinate 11,385 downwards.
GAATAGGCAGATGTAGAATTATCTGTAGGAGGAACCTGACATACACCACCAGTACAGTAACTAAGAACAGAATGGACCAAAAGGGAAGCACAGCATTATGAATGAGGGGATTATACCAGATGCCTTTGTCCAGGAGAGAGAAAGAAAAGGACCCAGACTGCAGAGTAAGGGAATGAGATAGAAGCCAGGACGGGTATGAAGGTATGCTGCTGATGGAAGAGAGAGAAGAATGGAACAGGCGAGAGACTAAGTGTGTCTACTACATACAAGTGCCAGTCTCTTATAAAGCACTTCAAATATATGACAAATGCTCTTCAAAAGAGATCAGCCTCCTAAACAGGCAACAGGTGCATTCTTCTGCTGAAAGAAAACATTTAATAATAGAGACATCAGATTGCTCTAGAGACACTTGCATGACATTGCTTGTTTAGATAAGCAGCTGCTTTAGCTGTTAGAGAGCTCTTTTATGACGTCAGTTGACAGGAAAGGTGAGGCCATTACGCAGACTGGTAAGATGAGGTCTCTGAGGGAAGAAACCAGAGAATCCTTTTGTTCATGCAAAGCAGTGTGTTTACTGTATCAATCTTTGGTTGTCAAATAGATAGCTATATATATAAACTCAGCTTTTTCCTTAGAAGCTTCATATTCATCCTGGATGATTTGTCCACTGCTTGTGCAAAAGTTTCCATTTGTATAGACACAGTCATCCAGGTCTGCATCCACAGGAAACTACCACTTTGTAGAAAATAAGCCTTTTGTAGGGAAGGGGAAATAGTCAAAGCTCCTTCTGTGACATCTCTGACATTTCCCAGGATCTAAGGAAAATTCCGTCTTACACTGGGTGAGGGTGACAGAAAGGTCTAAAAAGATGTATATCCCCACCATTTACCAGTATGTCTAGAGTAAGGTAGCAAAGGCAGTATATTGCCAAGCTAAGAGAAATATTGAAATATTCCTCCTTCTGATGTACAAATCCTACTATTAAACACAAACCACAAAACCCTTTCCTAGGAGCTATATTGCCAAGGGCAGAGAAGGGAGCGTGTGGTAGGTTGACTATGGTCAGCAGCAGAGCACTCACCCTGCCACTCACTCACTCCCCTCTTCCGTGAGATGGGCAGAAAATAGAAGGAAAATGAGAAGACTTGTGGATCAAGATAAAGACAGTTTAATAGGTGAATCAAAAGTTGTGTGCGCAAGCAAAGTGAAATGAGGAATTTATTCACTACTTCCCATCAGTAGACTGATGTCCAGCCACTGGAAAGCAGGGCCTCAGCATGCATAATGATTACTTGGGAAAACAAATGCCATAACCATGGATGTCCTCCCTTCCACCTCCTTTCCGCCAGCTTTTATTGCTGAGTGTGATGTCGTATGATATGGGATATCCCTTTGGTCGGTTGGGGTCAGCTGTCCTGGCTGTGTCCCCTCCCAACCTCTTGCCCACCCAGCCTACTCACCGGGTGGTCAGAGAGGGTAAAAACAGAAAACCTCAATGCTTAGCAAGCACTTTTGAACAATAGCCAAAACACTGGTGTACTATCAACACTGTTTTAGCCCGAAATGCAAAGCACAGCACCATATGGGCTGCTATGAAGAAAATTAATTCCATCCTAGCCAAACCCAGTACAGAGGGCAAAGACCAAGAACAGTGTGAACATGTAATATTCTTAACATCTCCTATTGTAGATGTCTTTGGCATCTGCCGTCTACTATAACTGATGTCCATGCTGGGTACCTCCATTCTGTACATGGCAGAAACCCTCTCCCCATCCTGTTAAAAACGTTTTGTAATGGAAACTTAATGAAGAAAAACAATCAGAGATTTCTTGTCCTTTAATCTTTGAGATACTTTCTCCAGTGGAAAAGCTACTCTGAGGAGTTTCCTATTCCCATGACAGGGGGGAGCAGTTCATCATTACTTCAATTAAAAGGTGTCAGTTCTTAACAGCAAAATGTTATAACTGAGGAGAAGGAAGGAATTTTTTTTTTTATACTGGACTCCGCTCTAAAGAAAATATTTACATCCTGCATCCCTTCAAATGTCACTCAATGAAGGTAAACTAAATAGCTTTTTATTTTCCTCACACTACCTTCTAACCTGGTCCTTAATTATCTGCAAATCACTGAAGTCACGTGAGTCTGTGTACCGATCTTTCATTAACTTTTCTTAAGTTTGCCAGTGTTTGACAATTGATCCCCTAACAATTACACTAGCTTTCAGTATAATTACCACTTTCAGCTTGCTCTTACAGATACTTAGTATACCACTTAAATCTCCCAGGTGCATGTTTTTTGGAGTCATTCAGAAGGTCATTACTTAAGATCACATTTAATCATCCAATTATTTGTTCCCAAAAGGAGGGTACTAGGGATCAAGAAGTACAGCATGTGAATGTAATTCCTATTGAGTTTCCATTTTTCTACAACTTGAGTATTTATTAGCAGTACTTTATTTATGCCAGAAATTTACATAATATTTTTCATGAATAAAAAAGCCTCTCTGGTGAATCCCTAAGCATTTCCGCTTACTTTTCCTTCCAGAATAATTCAGGCCAAACTGGTGGAGAGTAGAACTTAGACATTTTCCAAGATGTCTTCTGGTTGTTGTTGTTTTCCTCCAGAAAGGGCAAGAAATTGAACATTTTTGTCTGGGTGAGAAGTCACCTACTCAGGATGGATCCCCTGAATTGAAGTTTTCAGCCTGTCCAATTGAATCTGGATATTACTTAAACCAGTTTTCTACTAAAGCACATGCCACAAGAATAATTCTGCCTCACACATCCTAGTTTTGATTAAAAAAATGTTATTTATGGCTCGGGTACTGAATAACAATAGCTAAAAAAGTAACATCCTGAAAGAAATGGAACAGGCGTTTCCCCTGATCAGAATTTATTTACCTTTTGGACAATAGTCATCTATATGTAATTGAAACAGCAAAGCCATGTACATGGAGGAGTGGGGAAGGGAAGAGAGTATCCTCAAGACAAGACAATCAAATGCTGATTATCTGCTGGAAAGGTAAATTCTACTAGTGACATTCTGCACCAGACTGCATTGATTCTGTGATATAAAAAAGGGATGGCTTCTGTGATAAAGAAAAAGGATGGCTTCTTTCAGGTCTGGTTCCCTTCAGTACTATAGTGCTTAAACTTACCGTTTATGTTTAAGAGAAGTTAATAGAAGCTCTTAGAAAGACAATGACCCCATTCAGAGACAGCTGAACCTTTGTTTGCTGTGTGATGCCTCTGAATATGACTTTCCAATATTCTACCTTTCCCAAGACAGAATTATGTATTTCTCCCATTCTTACAGTGGGCCTCAGGTGTGTATTTTATGCATCAATGATGCCTGTTCAGTCTGTTAACAACTATTCTCCTCTTTCCCACAGAATTTTTATTATAAGTTAGCGTACAGTTACAAAGGTAACATCAGTTATGCAATAGGAACAAAGCAAAAGAGGAAGAAAAAAAGGATTTTCAACCAAATTCCACAGGCATATCTTTTGTTTTCCCAGGATGACAGCCACTTAGTGATAATTTCAACTGCATCATAAGACAGCTTCCCTATACAGTTCTCTCATCCATCTTAGAGGTCTGTTATTAAACTCTCTGGTAGTTCTTTTGATCTGATGTATTCATAGGACTATTCTTGTTCTGGCATCATTTCTTAATGACCCTCGGAGATTATGAAATAGCTTATTTTGACCCATTCTTTTAATTCCAGACCCCTGTTTTGTCTCTTTGCTATCTATCCTTTAAATTAAAACTACTTCTTTATATGGCAAGTCTTTTAGTTACTGTGAAACAGACAAAATTCATTACTACTGAGAAGTTCTAATTTGCCTACATTCAAAAGTTTGACCTACTCAAATCATTTCCTTTTTCTCCAAATAACCAAGCACGACTTTCTGCAACCTTCCTGTCTTCTCATGTTTGAACCCCACCATACAAGATCCATTTATATCTCAGTACACATACACCGACTCTACGTTTTCCATACTTTTGAAGCTTATATTACATCTGATTATTTATCCATAGAAGATTTTATAATGCATTTGTCTCAAAGCCCTTTGACTGCCACAAGTAACTCATAAACTTAGATTTCTCCACCCATAGCTCCAAACTTACGGGCGTATGTCCAAGCATGCAGACACATGTTAGGAAAGCCAAAGCCTAGCAGTAACTGAATCTGGCAAGGGATGTCAAAGGCAACAAGAAGGGCTTCTCTAAGTACATAAGTGGCAAAAGCAAAACTCAAGAACATGAGGGCCTGCTACTGAATGGGGCAGGGGACCTGGTGATGCAGAGCATGGAAATCGTTGAGGTACTGAATGCCTTCTTCGCCCCATTGTTTTCTAGCAAGACCAGACCTCAGGAATCCCAGGCCTCAGAGACCAGAGGGAAAGGCTGGAGCAAGGAAAATGTAATCCTGGTGGAAAAGGATCAGGTCAGATTACACTTAAGCAAATTGGACATTCATAAGTCCATGAGCCCTGATGGGATGCACACACAAGTGCTGAGGGAGCTGGCAGATGTCATTGAGAGGTCATGCTCAATAATCTTTGAACAATCATTGTGGTTGGGAGAGGTGCCTGAGGACTGAAGGAAAGCAAGTGTTGCACCTATCTTCAAGGACAAGAAGGATGACCCAGGGAACTACAGGCCGATAACCCTCACCTCAGTCCCTGGAAAGGTGATAGAGCAGATATTCCTGAAAACCATTTCCAGCTGCATGAAGGACAAGAAAGTCATAAGGAGAAGTCAGCATAGATTCATCAAGGGGAAGTCAAGCTTCACCAACCTGATACCCTTCTACAATGAAATAACTGGCTTGGTAGATGAGAGGATAGTAGTGGATATTGTCTACCTAGGTTTCAGGAAGGCTTTTGACAGTGTCTCCCATAAAATCCTCATAGAGAAACTGATGAAGTATGGGCTGGATGAGCAGACAGACAGTGAGGCTGAAAACAGGCTGAACATCGGGCCCAGAGGGTGGTGTTCAGTGGTACAAAGTCTAGCTGGAGGGCAGTAACTAGTGATGCACCCCAGACGTCAATACAGTGACTAATCCTATTCCAGATCTTCGTTAATGATCTGGATGATGGGACAGAGTGTACCCTCAGCAAGTCCTGGGGCTCCTAGTGGATACTAACTTGAACATGAGCTAGCAATGTGCCCTTTCTCCAAAGAAGGTGAATGGTATCCTGGGCTGTGTTGGGCAAATTATTGCCAGCAGATCAAGGGGTGTGATCCTTCCCTTCTACTTAGCTCTGGTGAGGTCACACCTGGAGTCCTGGGTCCAGTTCTGGGCTCCCCAGTACAAGAGAGACATAGACATACTGCAAGGAGTCCAGTGAAGGGCCTGGAAGATGATGAAGGGACTGGGGCATCTCTGATAAGAGGAAAGGCTGAGAGAGCTGGGACTGTTTAGTGTGGAGAAGAGAAGGCTCAGGGAGGTATCTTATCAATGTATATAAATACCTGAAGGGAAGGTGCAAAGAGGACAGAGTCAAGCTCTTTCCAGTAACGCCCAGTGACAGGACAAGAGGCAACGGGCACACACTGAAACACAGGAGGTTCCCTCTGCACACCAGGAAACATTTTTACTGTGCGGGTGACTGAGCACTGGCACAGGTTGCCCAGGGAGGTTGTGAAGTCTCCATCCTTGGAGATATTCAAAGGCTGCCTGGACATGGCCCTGGGCAACCTGCTTTAGGTGACCCTGATTGAGCCTGATTGACCTCCAGATGCCTTTTCCAACCTCAACCAATCTGTGATTCTGTGATAGCAGATTAATATTTCAGCTCAGAGATAAAAAGTGGTTGAAGCACATATGTTATTCTTCATGTCTGGTATCATTAGAAAGCATTCCAATCAGAAAAAACACACAAAAACCTGTTAGTTATGTTTTCATTTACCTATTTCCTTCCCTGTCCTTAAGCTTCTTTCAGATTTGAGTTTTTCTCGTGTTTAGGACCTTGTAGCTTTTTCAGTGAATATCAGAGAATCTTTCCTGTGAGCTTCTGCTCCCAGAAAAAGGATGGGAGCCTTCCCTTTTTATAACTTCTATCCTTTTTTATCGAAGGAAGAGAGAAGGTGATCCATCACCTTCTCCCCAGTTGGTTTTGTCAGGCAGGGTAAGTAATGAACAAGTAATAAACAAAAACAAGTACTGTAGGTCCATCAGTGATGGAAGTTGGTAATAAATAACAGAAATTTGTCTCTTTTATAGAAATACATATAAAGAGTCCTTATAGCGGAGATAATTACCTTAGATCTGCTGTCAGAAAAAGTAGAAGCATGCAAAGACATGGTCAATGCAGTAGGTTAAAAAATTATCTTTGCAGTAGCCTTCAGGATGCATCTGAGTACAACATGACTCCCAAAGAACTTGTGCTGAGGCCTTGGCCAACAATCTAACCATCGTTTTTTGGGATTTGTTTCGTTTTCAGGAAAAAGCGTGTTTAAAAAGGAAAGGCTTATCTATCCACTGATAGATAAGGCACTGGGCATCTTACAACTCTCTCTCACATACTACCTAAAAAAAGATATCAAATGTTACTGTCCTATAAAGACATTCTAGAAAAAGCATTTCTTGGTAATATTTATATCTCATCATTTCATATACAAACGTTCTTCATTGTAATTGCAAAAATTAAGCTATCTGCAAATGCATACTCAGCTAGCTGTTGTGAATGAAGGTATGCCACAAATTCCTTTGTCCTAAATTAATAGATTTATAAAGTCATTTTATGGAATTCAAACAAGCTGATATTTTAAATTCTTAGAAAAATATCATTTAATAAGTTTCATTATTGCATGTTTATTTGATCTGTGCCAAAAGGATTGTGTGAGAGAACGTGTCAGTATTGTGAAAATAACCTCTTGGGAAACAAAAAAAAAGCCCTGGCCATTTTCCATAAGACAAGGAGGATAAGTAAGGAATTATGAATTATGAAGCCCAAAATCTCCATTCCTTTGATCCAAACATAGGGTTTACATATTTCTTTAGAGTGATTAGAACATTCAGTTCATATATGAACTTGAAGATTAGCCCTGAATGATGTTACCAAGTGCTGCAAAAGAGGGACAAGTAAAAATCAAGACTCCCTGTATCCTCTCAGAGACCAAATCTCTCCAGCTTTTCCATTTAAGATGGTTTCAGAAGAGCCCATAAGTGAACAACTGAATTTTAGTTTCCTCTGCTCTCTGTAATTCAATTTGAGCTTCAACTTTTCAACATACAGGTGTTTTTGATACCAGCATCATAACTGCATCATCACTTTGTCCTTTCTATTTAGCTTTTCCAACACTTCTTGTCTTATTTTGTAAAGCTCTCTCCAGATTAGCTAGATGAATATGACTGAAGAACTAAGTATTATTGTTCATTCTAGTATGCAAACTAAGGAAGACTATGGCCTAGAAAAATTTAGTTCATGTAGTTCCTGCAATTTTACAATTCAGGTCACATTACGTACAGTATATAGAGAACAGACATATAGTAGTCCTCCACATATCTACTTCCCAACAATAAGTTACCTTTCTATAGCTAAAGAAAACAATATGCTTAATATCTGTGATGAAACCACAGAAAAATATTGACATTCTTTTTACTTTTGTTTGAGTTAGCTGTGTTGGATTATGACATTCATCCTTCCTTTTATACTACAATTTCTATCTGTGCAATACGTATGTCTTGAGTGAAAGTATAGAAGAATGAGAAAGAAAAGAATAAAGAAGGTGTGAGACCTGAATAGCACAAAAAATTGCATCCTAAGTCTCAAAAATTAACCACAGACCTTCTTTTCTTGTTTTGGCTTTTATCAGCAGTTTTGGATTTTGTTTTTTGGGTTTGGTTTTGTATTTTTTTTTCTTTGTCCACTTTTTTATACAAGTATGGGCTCTTTGGGAGCAATTCTAGATTTCCTAGCAATATATAGTGCTCTCTCTTTTTTCTGTCATCCCATATCTTAGCTACCCATGTATACACGTTATAATGAGAGCATGTCTTTCTGATGCTAGCAGATGCCTTTACCATTGAGAAACTATGTGAAGTATCATCAAGAGCCAGCAGGCATAAATCCCCACTGAGCTCAGGCTGGCTTTGATTCCCAGAAGTATTCCATTGACCTCCCTTTTACCAGCATCTTATCTGTCAGATTTTTCTATTATATATACACCTTGACGATGAAATACATTTCTTAGATTTGAATGTAGAAAGCTCAAACTGTACAACCAGCATTGCACCCAGTCCACTTGCAAGTGAGACTGGAACTTAACAAAAAACTGTAAGTCATCCTCTTGAAGTTGTGCAGAAATGTCGAGCCGAAGTAATGAGAGTAGACTGTATCAATAGATATTTCCCTAAGAATTGACTTTGAAAAGAAAAGAGCAAGATTGCCTTTCCTGTTCACTTTCTATTTAAAAGCTTTCCTGAGAGCTGTGGCAAGAAAGTGTCACAGAAGTGAACAAGCAAGGACACAAGTTTCTGCTGCAGCTGCTGCAAGTGTATCAGGACCACCAGTTTCAGATGGAGTGACAGAATGAGATCTGGTAGACAGACAAGTGCTAGCAGTTGAATCCTCACCAGGGTTAGGTGGCTTATATCCTCTATAAGGATTTGTGGGTTTCTAAATATTTTCTTCCTTTTACATCTGAGTTTGCCTGCAAAGCTCTGAATCTTAGAAGGATTTAACAATGATTAAGGCAGAGATAAAGAAAACCTTTTTTCTCCCCAGCCCCTAAGCAAAATATAAACCAAGAAATTTGCAGCTTAAATGACAGTCTAGTCTTTACCTAATAAATTCTTTATTTAGAGGTAAGCTAGGATTTTTTAGAACAGATTTAAATTAATTTTGGTTAGTCTATAACCTTATTAACCATCGAATAATTTGTGTTCAGGAGGAAGACTTTAAATAACAGCCTGAGACAATTAGCTGAAGTGGGATATGAAAGAAAGCCTATATCACTAAATTAATTATATCAGGATATTTGGAATGAAAATATCATACATAAATATTCTTATTGAAAAAATAATTAGTAGGTATGTCTTTAACTGAGACCACAGCTGACAAATAATGTGGCTCTGATGAAGCAGTGATGAAAAAATTATTTCATATATGATCCTATTCTACTATTATGAGTTTATAACAAGATCCACAATAGCTCAGCAATAGAATTTGCTTAATGAACATGCATCTAATCACTCACAAGTATTTCTCACCTCTTACATCAGAAACTTCTACTTCTTTGATGCATTTCAGTGAATACAGAAGAATAGATAAATCTAGACCTTAAAAGGTGTAGCAGCAGAAAAAGTCTAATACATATCATTGAATTTTTTTATGGTTTACAGTACTAAAGAAATGTCTGATATATGAATATCAATATAGTTGATTGGCAGACAGAGCTGCCTGTAGTATGCCAGAAAAATATTTGTTGTCCCTGTGGCCTGAGATTTTGCATTTAGATTTCTGATTTAGCAGAAAGAGGCATAACATTTCAATACTGCTTAAATCATAATCCATACAGACCGTACATATCAAAAGGCTTATGGGAATGCTGTTTGGTTTGGTTTGCTTTGCTCCCCACAAAACGAGGACTAAGTTACAATCAAAAAATCCATTCCTGTTAGCCTTGTTTCAGGAGGTTGTACAAGAAACTGGTAAAGGAAAAGTCAAAAAGTTTTGATATCACAAGGATGGTGCTCAAAGAGAGATGTGACATGCACATACAAAATGCCCTAAGTTTCCCCTGGAGGGTTATGAAAGGCTGAGAGGAGCCTCTGGAGGCTGTGAAATCTTCATATTAGTCTTCAAATCCTGCTTAAAAACAGCTTGAACTTGGTGCTTGGTTCTTACTATGAATGTTTGTAAGAAGTTTTATACAACTGTAAAACTTGCAAGTCCTTCTTAAATCCCCATATTTCCAAAAGATGATGATGATGATGATGGTTATTATTGTTGTTGTTGTTGTTGTTATTATTATTATTATTATTATTATTATTACTATTGAGGGTTTTTTAGAATTTTAATACTAAATTCTTTTTTTAAACATCATGTTGTCTATCAGAAGAAACCTGCTGGTGTTCTATAGCTTGCAACATTCTCTTTTGGTCTTGTCTTCCAAAAGAAAGCGTGACTTAATCTCTGCAGGAACACCCACGTCTTGGTATAACAGTGACAGCTACTCCATTTCACAAGCTCTTTGAGATGGAGCAGGGAGCAGCTCAGGGAAGGGAAGCCATCTCAGAAAGAGGTTAGCTGCAGTTTATCAATTTAAATGTCCAATTAGTAGCAAAAATCACAGATTAACTAACTTGTCTCACCATAAAAATGACATGAGAAGTGTCAGTTTGTGAAACTCATTTTTTTTGACCTTTAAGGTTTTTCAGATTTCTGTGTTTCAATCCTAAGAGGAATGGATACTAATAATTTTGGCATAACATATATTTCTGAAGAACGAAAGAAGATTTCACGATTATACAAAATATTTTCACAAAGTAAGAAAAAATTCTCTTTTACTTTGTGCTCATGCTAGAAAGCCCTACAACAAAATAGTATAATCTCTCCTCCAGGAAGGGAAAACTCTGAGTAATGGTAATGGTTTAACTGCTCTGTGCCTCTCATCCTAATCCTGTTGCCTTTTGAGACATAGCTATGATTTACAGCTAAACTGAAGTTCCCCTTTAGCTGACAATATTATTCTGCATATCCCAGTACTAAGCCCTACATATGCATATGGCTTCACTCATTCTCTGTCTGTAATGCATATAAGTAAAATTTGGCTCTTTTGGCTCTTCACGCCACTTTGTTTAATTTGAAATGCACAATTTCATACAAATAATCACAGGAGGAATTGTTAAAAAATCTGATTTGAAGTGTCTTCAGCTAAAACTTGAACAAAATTGTAGTGGACGTATAAAATACTTTAAAGTGATATTTAAAACAGACATTCTTTTACTTCTATTTTGCACCTTTTTTTTCTGTGAGAACTTTTTATAGACTAAAAGTTTTGTGAATTATTCTTTTCAAAAAGTACATGGATACATACACAATAAACCTCCATTCCAGATTTCTGCACTTTAAAACAGCATTCTTTAAAAAAATGTTTAAAATGTTGCAGAAAAGAAACAGATTTTTGTCGGGGTTTTTTTCCCCTTTTTTTATCAATTTGGATAAGTTACTTACCATGTTACTGAACTGAGAACTTATATCTATTCTGGGAAGAGCCAGATTGCCCATAAATTATAAACTCCAAAAAAAGTAAGTAATTTATTATGTAAGTATTCATTTTGTCATCTCACCCTTTAGCAAAAGGACATGATAAGCAATCCAGGTTAATGCAACAATCATACTACAAATCATAGAATCATAGAATCATA
>NW_009221164.1:491-3083 GCF_000690835.1 Fulmarus glacialis | reverse complement strand
GTTCTGTGGACTGTTAACATCTGAGCTTGTTCCAGTAACCCCTGACTTGATCCACAGCCACTGCTGGATTTTCCAGAGGCCTCTTGATCCACAGCCACTGCTGGATTTTCTCCTCCAGAGTCCTGCTTCAAGGCACAAAGGCCACAAAGAGGACAAAGAGTACCTCAGACAGATCTGCACCTTCTCTTACTAAATTCAGCAGTGCTACACACTATTTTTGTTCATTCTTGAACTGTAACTTCAGTACTAACAGCTCATCTTGATGTCCTTGGACCCCCTGGCAAGTATTAACTCCAGGGGAGCTCTGGCTTTCCTAAACCCCTCCCTATTTCTAAATTCCTCCTTTGAAGTGAGGTCCTCTATCCACACCCTCTGTGCTTCCCTTTTTCTATGGAGATTCCCGACTAATTGCCTGTTTAGCCAAACGGGTGTCCTGAGATGGCTGCTTGTTTGCTGGAGTATCGACATGGAGACTTTCTGTGCCTAGAGGATGCTGCCCTTGAAAAGCAGTTGCACTGAATTTTGCTCCCCTTGAGTGACACTGCCCACTGAGAGTTCCTGGAATAGGCCAAAGTCTGCCACTCGGAGACCGGGCATCTGCACTCCTTTGCTCTCCTTCCTCTTCAGCCATGGCACCAGGGCCGAGCTCAGATGTGTAACCAAGAAAGCTGGTACCAAGTGCCCAAGCTCCCGCGCAAGAAAAAGGTTTGCTTCAGAGCATGCTGGGGTGGCTGGCAGATGGCAATGAGGAAATGAAATGAGGTGTCCCTGAGGAGAGCAAACCCTGCTGTCCTCAGGAGCAGAGAGAAGCAGGGCTGGACTGTGCAGCCCTGGCAGGAGAGGGCTTTGCTGCCTGTGGTGTCTCTGCAGCCCCGCAGGGCCTATGCTGGAGGTGAAGCTGATCTCCAGGAAGGACAAGGTGCTGTTGAAAGGTGTCCTTGGCTCAACAGGAACACTGTGAAAATCATTGGTCTGTTCCTTGGTTGCATCATCAAAGGGCTGACTAAAGGATGTGGGAGAAGCACTACCTTTACTGGGTAGAGATGGGACAGAACTCGCCTCACTGCAGTTCCTTGAACGAAAGCACTGAGCATATCTGTGGTTCTCTTGGGTCTGTTACGTGCTCTGAATGGGGACGGTGTTCCTGCAGGTCTTGTGCTGTCCCTGCTGGCTGCAGGTGGTTGTGCTGGGGAGCCCTGGCATCTCAGGTAGCACCACAGGATGTAGTTAACCTTTAAATTGAGCAGCTGCCCTGAAGTAGGTTAGGCGTTGTGGGGTGTCGAGGAGAAACCTTCCATAACTGTCAATGGAGATGTGGTAAACACAGCTGATGGAGAAGAGAGCGAGACTTAGCTCTCCCGATGGCAATGACCTCATCTGCGCAGTGAAATACCTCTATAGGTTGCCCTGGACATAACGAGCAGGAACAGGTTTCATTGTCCTAAATGTCAGCATCTGCTGTCACTTCACCTGGCCAAAGGAATGCCCCACCGGCTTCCAAAACGATGACCCCAGGCTCTGCCCTGTCCCTCTGAATTGCTCCATCCGAGCTTACAGTGACCTGCTCGTGTCTTGGACAACCTCTGGCACCTCAGATGTTACCCGTGGTTTGCATGGGTACAGGAGATAGAGGAGATTCCTTCCTTTCCCTGTCTGGGTGTCCTGTCTCAAGGTGGTACAAGAAGAGGTGACTGTTTGACCTAACTCTGTCTCTGACAGGGGAAATGCCACTGCTGGAAAGTGTCTCTCCCCAGTGGAGGGAGGAAACATCAGTGATGACTTCAGCTTGTTCCACAGTCTGTTCCCCAGGGACATCCCTGAGGGAGCCCACAGGCTGAGAAAGTGCCGCCTTGAGCTGGTCCTCTGCTGCTGGGCTGGGCTGGGCTCCTGGGATGGAGGGAGCTCCTGGCAAGCGGGCAGCGCTGCAGAGAGACAGCTCTGCCCAGGAGCAGCTCCTCTGCAAAGCGCAGCAGGGCTGAGGGCACTGCCTGCAGGCACGTAGGGCAGACAAGAGAAGTCAGACTTTCAATGCAGTCTGGGGTGGGAGGACAGGTGAGAGCACACCAAGGGAGAAATTTCCACAGCCTGTGACACAGTAAGTCTCTGGCTGCAGGGCAATGCAGATGAGTTCCTGGAAGTGTCTCCTAGACCTGGCACATGCCACGGCTGATAGGAGCTGTCAGGATGGCTCTGCTGGCTTTTCTGGGACGGAGGAGGAGGACAACGTGCTCCAGAGCAGGGCTTACCTGTTGCCCCCTCAGAGGGACAGGGCAAGACAGCTCCCTTCTCCTGGGGACGGCTGCAGGGCTGTGAAGGTGGGTGTGCAGCCAGGGGTGCCCAGGGCTGTCCAACAGCCCAAACCAGCACAGCTGGGGACAGGGAGACGGCTCCTGGCAGGAACAGCTCCAAGCAGCAGAGAGATGGGCAGGGGGGAGAGGGAGCTGCTGCCAGAAACACGGGAGGGGGATGTGGGCACCTCCCTGCCAGCCCTGCGGTGCAGACACCTTCTGCTGAGCAACTCCTCCCTGGTCTCCTTTCCCACCCTAAGCAGAGCGTCTGCCCTCAGGCCCGTCGGGTCTCGGGCACGCGGTG
>NW_009221164.1:0-331 GCF_000690835.1 Fulmarus glacialis | reverse complement strand
GGTGTGGGGGGTGGGCGTCAGGGGTGGCAGGTTCAGCTCCTGTTCAGACACCCACCCTATGGGTCCTGCTACGCAGACGTGTCCAAGGGAGCAAAGAGCCCAAGTCTCCTGCGGGCAGCTTTGGGACATTGAGCTATTTGCCTGGGGTGTCCTGCTGGGCTGCAGGGTGCCCTCCATAAGGGCACAGCTCTCCCGTAGTACCTCTGTGCTACCTAGGATGCCCATGGAGAAGACATCTCGGTGCTAAGGCCATAGAGATGCTGCTGGGCAGCTGTGGGTGGGCAGCTGCAATGATCCCTCGGTGTCCCAGCCTGGGAGGGGGGAGATGAGA
>NW_009221163.1:530-749 GCF_000690835.1 Fulmarus glacialis | reverse complement strand
CCAGTTCAGAGAGAAGGATGTTGTAGGGGTCTGTGTCAAAGACCTGACACAGGTCCAGATAGGCAACATCTGTAGCCCTTCCCATGTCCACTGATGCGGTCACTCCATCATAGAAGGCCACTAGGTTGGTCAGGGAGGACTTGCCCTTGGTGAAGCCATGCTGGCTGTCTTGAATCACCTCCCTGTCCTCCATGTGCTTAGCAGAGCTTCCAGGAGGGT
>NW_009221163.1:0-290 GCF_000690835.1 Fulmarus glacialis | reverse complement strand
CGTGATCTTCTCCTACAGTGGGCGGCTTTTCATTCTCCCACTCCCTGCCTCCACCTTCTGCAGCTTGGGCGGTGAGGCTCGAGCGCTTGCCGGTGAAGACTGAAGCAAAAAAGTCATTGAGTACCTCAGCCTTCTCCATATCCCAGGTAACCAGGTCTCCTGTTTCATTCCAGAGAGGGCCCACATTTTCCCTAGTCTCCCTTTTATCACCAACGCACTTGTAGAAGCTTTTCTTGTTGCTCTTGAAGTCCCTGGCCAGACTTAATTCTACCAGGGCTTTAGCTTTCCTA
>NW_009221162.1:30156-36459 GCF_000690835.1 Fulmarus glacialis | reverse complement strand
GGAGGGGCGGTGGAGAGGGAAGGGGATGGACAACAACAAGGGGAGTAGTGTTGGTTGGTTTGGTTTTTTTCCTGTGTTTTGTTTCTGGGTTCTACAGATAGAAGTGTGTGGACAAATCAGGAGAGGAATTAATCATGGAAAAATTAATACTTGCACAGATGTTATTGTTCAACTTAAGTTTTTAAAATATATATAAAATATATTTTACACAATATACATTATACGTATATATGTGTGTGTGTGTGTATATATGACATTTATTTCTTATGCTTAAAAAGCTGTTTATTCTGTGAATATCCAGACAGGCAGCTAGAAGGTAGCCGTTTGCAAAAATGCTGCCATAACTGCTAAAAAAAAAAACAACTCTGAAAATCTGGCCCTGAAAGATTTCAAGTGTGAAGATTTGTGTCATAAGCACATCAAAAGAAAGCTGAAGTAGCTTCTAAAAAATCATTAAGTACCCACCCATTGACCTACAGGTAAAAGTTTATAGTGAGTATTATTTTTGTAGTAAGGTGGACAATTCAGTTCTATTTGAAAATTCCTGTTAACATTTAGGTGACTAGCAAAAGAAACTGAGCACATCACTTTTATGGACAGATATTAACCTTCACAGATCACTGAATATATCCAGATTCTATAATTAAGTGTGTTTGCTAAAAACAAAGACTCCAAGCTGCTTTTAGATGACTCAGCAGAAATGTATTTTTAATGGCGTTATATTGATCTTAACTGTATATCCTTCAAGAAAATCTATGTGTCAGGGAGCTTTGACCTGAATTTTCAATGACAGCAGAAAAATAATTTTCTTTTTTGTCCTCCTGGGTTTAGAAAGAGCTTTAGCAGGGTGTCTTAGGGTTTACAAGATAAAATAATAAAACCAGTGGTAAAGCAGCATTTCAAATGTTGCAGCAATGCTTGAAAAACACATTCCAAACTTCTGGAGAGCACCTTAAACATTTCATAAAATGAATATATTAGATATGGATATATTTTACAAACACAGATATGTTATAAAGTAAAAGAAAGAAGAAAAGAGAATAAAATCAGAGCTAGGATTTTTGGTTTGCGTTTTAAATTCTGATTACTAGATAACACTTATATGGTGATCTACTTAATAAACATGGGCTTTTTAATATGTAAAATATGATTGTAACAACACACTGAGGGAAAATTATCTGGATTCATTGAATTAAAAAAAATCATAATTCTCCTGCAACCATAAGCATTAAAATGAAGGCAAGAGAAAGCAAGATCAGATATTTAAATAAAATGGAAGCATTTTACTATAAAATTATTAATTATAAAATATAATGCACAAATTAAATCTCTATACCAGAATATATGCAGCTTGCTGAAAGCACAATTAGCCTTAACATCACCTAATAATGATTAGGTAAAAGCACTATCTTCAAATAATCAGAGTTTGACTTCAATTTGTTGTTCATTTTCATTAGCTCATTTTAGTAAATAAGAGGCATGTGATGAAACCAAATCTTTTTCTGGGAGAAAGTCCATGTGCTTTTAAAAGGTGACTCACTTAGCTTTCAGAATATGACCCAAGTATTACAAATTGCTTATATGTCATCTGCACAATTCAGATGTAGTGAGATGTGGTGTGTTTGAGAATTATCATGGCAATTATGAACACAGTAAGTTTCTATGCTAAGATACATGAGGAACAGAAAAGGCTAGGAAAGTATTTTCTGGAACCTTGTTTGTAGAGCACTTTCAAGCTTGGCATTTGACTCCAGCTTGACTTAATCCTGGACATCAGATCCTGCACCTATTAATTCCCAGGAAATTATACTGTGTAGGTTCAGCATTGATCTTAAACATAAGTCATTTGGAATTCACAAACTAGGTACCCTGTTCCTCTGCTTTCCAAAGAGAAACACCAAGGGTTCACTGTTCCTGTGTTTTACAGGCATCTACTGAGGAAGCGGACTCCAGTTCCCTCAAAACCTGAGGGCTTCAAAAACACAGCTAGCATATCCTCACCACTGCCAATTGCCTAGACAAAGTGGAAACCACTGTCCTTACTGTATTTCTACCAAGAATTCAAGGTTAATAGAATCATAGAATTCTTTAGGTTCAAAAAGACCCTTAAGATCATCAAGTCCAACCGTAAACCTAATACTGTCAAGTCCACCGCTAAACTATGTCCCTAAGCGTAACATCTACACATCTTTTCAATACCCCCAGGATTGGTGACTCTACCACTTCCCTGGGCAGCCTGTTCCAAGGCTTGATAACCCTTTCAGTGAAGAAATATTTCCTAGCATCCAATCTAAACCTCCCCTGGTGCAACTTGAGGCCATTTCCTCTCGTCCTATCACTTGATACTTAGGAGGAGAGACCAACACCCACCTCACTACAACCTCCTTTCAGGTAGTTGTAGAGAGTGATAATGTCTCCCCTTAGCCTCCTTTTCTCCAGGCTAAACAACCCCAGTTCCCTCAGCCGCTCCTCGTAAGACTTGTGCTCTAGACCCTTCACGAGCTTTGTTGCTCTTCTCTGGACATGCTCCAGCACCTCAATATCTTTCTTGGAGTGAGGGGCCCAAAACTGAACACAGTATTCGAGGTGTGGCCTCACCAGGGCCGAGTACAGGGACACGATCACATCCCTCCTCCTGCTGGCTGCACTATTTCTGATATAGGCCAGGATGTTATTGGCCTTCTTGGCCACCTGGGCACACTGCCAGCTCACATTCAGCCAGCTGAATGAGACAAGAGAAGGGAGGAAGACAGCAAGAAGGAACAAAGCTTTAGTCCAGTAAAGAAGAACGAAGAGGATATCTGTACATCTCTGATGTATAAACTTCTGTTGGTCTTTTGGTACAACTAAACAGACATAATATCCATACGCTGATCATAGAGTCTGCTTTATCTTCCAGATCGGTAAATTCATCTGGAATTAATGAAATTCATTTTTAAACACATCATTCCACATGCTTATGTACATTCTGTAAGCTTCTTTCACTTAAAGAAAAGGAAATAAAAACATAAAACATACAAAATTTCACATCTTCATGCATGGAATCCTACCCTAAACCAGCCATTAAAACTGATTTAAGTCATTATTATTTTCATAAAACCAATTTTATGGCAGGCTGACGTAATTATGCCAGCAAAAAGCCATCTTTAATTTACCTTAATAAAATGACTACAGAAAGGAAGGTGTATTTTCAGGTACTAAGCCATATTAAATGATTTCCCCCCCCACCCCCCTTTAATGTCAAGGGACAACTGGCACTGAAAGATATGATGTGTTGTAGTCAGAGAGATCTGACTATGCTGAGCATATCTCTTCATCTAGGTTACAGCCAGTAGTCAAAAATGGAAGACTCATTTCAAGGGTTTCTCCTTGATCCTGGCTCTCTCCATCATGTGTTTCTGTTGTATCCTGCTATCTAGCATCTGTTTAGTGTCTCAGTAGTCATCCACACTTAAGAATTGGATAAATTAGCAATGCAAAGAAACTGTATAAATAGCTTCAGTCCTGTATCCAAAATTACAGGCAACAATCCAAAAACATTCAGTGGAGGATGTCACTAGAGATTTCCAAGGTAGACTATGGATACATCATTTCATTTGGAAAGAAAAACAGTAACATCTTTCTGCATTCTAGCTCATAGCAAAAGTTTGCTTACAATTCAACAAAGTTTAAATAAAGAAGTTTCAAATATAAAAAAAAATGCCTTACACTGTACATTAGCTGAATTTTTAGAGCAGCTAAGAGATTCACAGTATTTTTGTAACATCCCTTTTATCAATGTAGGAAGGCTGAAAAATAAAACCTTAACCCAATTAAAAAAAAATTCTTACTCCGTATATTATGGTGAGTGTGTTTACATTTAGTGTTTAACACTTTTTTTCACTTACCTATTTATTATATGATCTATTAGGTAGACTTAAAAGTGTATATATTATTGAATGAAATGATAATTGCATTACAGTTTTGGTTCTAAAAGTGGAAGGCTTAACTGTAAACAAACATTTTTCCTATCTGAACCCAATCAGATTTCTGACAATAGAAATACCCTATAGGTTCTAACAAGGGGTTCATCTAATCCAGTCTTCTGTCTTCAAGAGTAGCAAAGGTACTGCTGTTTACGAAAAGTATATGATTTTGGTTGCTATCTGCAGTCTACTCTTCTTGTACTTTTATCAGTATCAGGAATTCTTATATTATGAATGTAAGGAGGCATTTCTGACACTGACAGGCATTTCTCGTCACGTCCATCTGAAGAGAGACCATTAAGCCTGAGCATCTGCTTTCTACTTTTTAAACCAGGTTTTAGTCCATAAAAGAACCTTTTGTCCAATCGTGTTGCAACTTAGTTTCTTCAGTAGGCTGTCATGTGGAACTTAGTCAAAGGAGTGCTGAAAATATATTAGGTCCACAGGATTCCCTTTGTAAACTTGCTTAACAACCAAAATGCGGCCTTCAACAGGTTAGTGAGACAGGATTTTCCTTTAAAAAAGACATGCTGACACCTTCACAAAGACAGTGTTTACCTGTGTCATCAGTGATTTCACTCTCTTATAAACTCACCATATTAATAGACTTTCTGACTGACAGTTCCCAGGATCTCCTCTAGAGCCCTTTAAGTCTATAGGAGTTAAATTAGGAACCCACCAGTCCTCTGCCATGGTTCTTGTGATTCTACTACCTTGACTAGCAGTTCTATGGGTTCACATCTGAAACATTGTGATGAATGACCTTAGTGAATTAATGGTTTCCAATTTATCTATCTGCTCTAATATTTCCTGCATACTTGCTTCCAACTGATTTCACTCTAATCTATCTGCTGTGAGAATGTGTGGTGTCGGATCCTCCCAAAATAATCACTGAATTAATTGAACTTATCCTTTATAGCTTTATCACTCTTGAGTGCCTCCCCGATAGGTTCTGCAGTTCCTTTACTGCTTTTGTTTTTCCTTTCATTTTAACATGTAATATATTTATAACATTAGGCTTTTTGAATGAATATGGTCCTTCTATCCAAGTGCAGTTCTGGTAAAAAAAAGTTTAAATCACCATGAAACGTAATGTCTAAGGAATATTTTTTTTTAATTTTTTTTTTTCATATTTCACAGAAAGTTTTAATAAAATTATGGAACAATTATCTAGATTATCTAGATCTTTCTCATTTTGAAATATGCTGAAGATGATAAAAAATACCAAAAAAGCACATGTTATTCTGACAATTTGTTATACATAATTAAGTAATTTTGAGGCTTCTGTTCATAGGATTTCAATTATTTTTATTATTAAAAAAAAAGAATGTGAAAACACTACTGTCTGAAAATTACAAATTTTTGAAAAGATATAATTTAGCAATTTAGTTTAAACCATGCCATTATATATTTGACATAACACTGAAACATTTATATAATATAGAAGGTAGAAATTAATTTAATTTAAAAAACTTTTATATTAAGTAATGATTAAAAGTGGACCCACAATATAGAAAAATATAGTTGTTACTCTTTAAAATTTCAAATCAGTTTCCAATAAAGCTGACTATGTCAACAAGTTAAATATAGCAATTATGTTTTTTAAAAGACATTATTTACTCAAGACTGGAATGGCTTTGAAAGAGCCAGAAGAACTTCAGAATGTTCAAAGACTGAGTTGAATTAAGTACATATTTTTGGGGCTCCTTAAGTCTGAGGAACTTAACTAGAGATTGTACTAGCACTAAGTCAAGAGACAGGGGTTCAAATATGTTGACTCAGTTAATAAGGTTTTTTGCTTTTACTGAAAATTATGTGTTAGGATATAAAACTGTGGTCTAGTAGAAATCACATATAAGTCCTCAGACATGAGAAAGAAGTCAAAGGAAATTGAGACATCTCTTTTTACAAAGCAGAATAAATGATAAATAAATACCCTGACTAAATTAGACGAGAAAGAAATACTTTAACTCTGATGGACAGAATTATATTGGAGTCTACAACTAATCCTATGCAGCCTCCTTGAAATTAAATGTAAATTTCTATACAGTTATCGCTATGAGCTTTTTGTATCTGCATAACTTTAGAAGACAGTGAATATGTCAACTTCTTAAAGGCTATCAGAAGTTTCAGAATATTTTCTCTAATTTGGTGACTGAACTTCTCCTTCTCAAAATGTAAAAAGCTGAACCCAAAGTATTAGAACAGAAAACACTTAATCTTTTGTTTAGAATGGGGTTTAAAATAGAGTTGGTTGTGTTTGTTGTTTTTTTCTTCTGTGAAAAAAAAAAAAGTAATTTAAAACCCCTTAACAAGTTAGAGTTTAGTTCTAGAATAG